>NW_028263380.1:2169684-2469684 GCF_051168715.1 Poecilia mexicana | reverse complement strand
TTTTTTTTTATTTGGAATTTGGAGGAAGAGAATAGTTGAAACTTAATTTTTTACAATAAAAATCTGCAAAAGTGACTTCAGGGTGGCTAACATTACACTCTGAGCACAGAACCAGTCTGAACCCGGTTCTACTCCGTACAGCTGGTTGGATTCAAAGCAGGGCTGGGTATTTATTGTATCATTTATTGCGATAAATTTCTTCTAAAATTTTGATTTAACATTGTCACAATACATTACAATTCCAGTTGTTACAGACTAGAACCACACAATATCACAATAAAACTTTTAAGTCCATATTCCCCACTTCCAGTTCAAAGTTAATCTGTTTGTTTTTATCAGTGTTTTTACTTCATTGTTCATCAGCAGGATGTAGCTAAGCTCTACAGCAGCAGAAAACCCCCTGAACCACATGTTGAGAACCCCAAACAGGTTTCCAGGTGATTCTTCAACAAAATCAATGGAAGCAGATCATGGATCAGAATGTTCAACTACCAACTGTAGTAATAATAATAATAAAACCAGAATCTGCCATCACAGAGATGTCGTGAAGGCAGGGTTATGTCCACCCAGGCATTTTGTACAGCTGAATGGTTGCCATGGAGATTTAAGGATTCCTCAAACATGCATGATAGGATCAAGGCAACACTCCAGGTATGTTTTTGATGAGGGAATAACATAAGATGACGTAAAGCTCAAAAAAAGTACTGGCCCTTTAAGATATTTGTATGTCAGACGGACTCTGCTTGTTGTGCAGCCACAGAATCAGTCATACTGAGAGTAGATGACACACTCAATTTTCTTTGTTGGTTTCAGGGTAAATGGGGCTGGATGGGAATGTGTTCAGTCTGATTTGAAACCTTTCTTCCTTCCAGAAGCTCAGACATTCTGATGGAAACTTTCCAGATCAATGTATTGAGACGTGAACACTGCAGACATGCAAGCAGTTCCTGCCTGCAGGCCCAGTAACAAAAACAGGTTGGGGTGTGAAGAGGCGCTGGAGCACATGCGGGCAGAAATAAAATGCAACATTAACCTGGTTTATGCTGACGTGGCTGCAAATCTGACTGAAACTATTACAGACTTTGTGCTCCTTCCTAATGTTACTCTGCTGACCTACTGCAGTCGGCCTTTCCTTCAAGAGACGAATGTCCTTCCATCATGTCATCTTCCTCCTAATAAGCTGCACAGTGGGAAGGGGCTAGATCCCCAGGCTGTTTCTGACTTGTAGCCAGGGGGCGCTGATGACTCGATCTGATCTGGTGCTGAAGAGATGAAGAAGCTGCAGTGTGTTCAGGTGTGTCCGCTCAGTGTGAGGCACTTCAGAACCAAATGTCAGTGTGTGTGGGGGAACACACGAGTAAATGAAGTTATGCAAAACCTGCACTAAGCTGTAAACAATGAGCTCCTGTATGTTCATTCACAGGTTCAAAGGTTAAACCCTGGGTAGTGTTGCTTCTCCTTTAAGCATTCAGTTTTTTGTGACTGCTCCTGCAGCAGTCTGTGCACTAAGAGGTGCTGGGAGAATGTCCCCCTGACGGCAGCGATAGTGACAGTGTTTCCTCACAGCGACGTGCTGCTGAACGGAGCAGTTCAGGTCAGAGGGATGGAAAGGATGACGTTAAGCTCTGATTGGGTCAAAGATTCTGTCAATATCGTTCAACTTTATTTGGCTGGTTTATTTAGTTTATTTTTGAAAATGTGCAAATATTGGCATCAGAAAATGTAGTCGTCATCTTTTTAAAAGAGTTTAGTTTTTCTTTATTTTAAAATCTTAAAATGGGAATATTGAAGTTGCAGTTTAAAAATTCCAACAGATTTCCTTTCCTGCAGTAAATATTTGTCAAAAATTAGAGGATGTTTCTTTTTTTTTTTTTTTCCAAAGGTTTGTGGCTCAAGACACATTTTATTTAGCCTTTAGGGAAGCTTTAGGAAATTCTAATGCCAACAGATAATATCAGGTTCCTGCATAGAAGCAGGAATGGCAATTAGTTCAGATATTGATCAATACTGCAGCAACCATTCTGGAAACTTCCAATAAACCCAGTTAAAGTACAGAAACATGGTTTCAGTCACATTTCCAGATTATTGGACTCTGATGGAAGGTTTGCCCTCTGACCTTGTGTGAACTGAACCCACTCCAGACTCTCTGTGCGTGTGTGTGTGTGTGTTTGTTTTGACAGTGCCGGCCCTAAAGGAGACAACATCTATGAGTGGAGGTCCACCATCCTGGGCCCCCCGGGCTCCGTGTACGAGGGAGGAGTGTTCTTCCTGGACATCGCCTTCACACCAGACTACCCCTTCAAACCCCCCAAGGTAAGGATTCTACACAATACATACATTCACTAGATCAGAATACTACTGAAAGGCCTGTTTAGTTCACAAACCTCACCAAGTGAAACATTATATAGATTACAAATTGATTTCTATTAATTATGAAGATTAGCCCTTATAGCTAATGAAAATACAAAATTTAAAATTAGAAGATTACATCAGACCAATTTTAAAAGCTATTTTTAAAACCGGAAACATGGATGGAGGCCTGTCATGTTGACATATTTTGCTGGACGATAAATTCTAAAAAAAATAAAATAATTTCTAAAAGAAAACTTTGAGTTTCAAATGTTGAAAATGTTCAAATTTTTAAAAAATTTGTGGCTGATTTTTTTTTTCTATTTACATTGCCCCTAACATACCATAGTAGGTTAAAGTATTTCATAGAGCCCATACGCTGCATTTAATTTAGATGTGTAATGTTCAGGTTTTCCACCAGAGGGCACACTTCATCCTTGTTAAAAAACACAACTTTTAAAGTGTGAAATTATGGCAGTTACCTTGTAGGACTTGGTTGTGACAGTCCAGTCTGTGGGATCAGAGTTGTTTGGACTCTGATCTGGTTCTGAGGTGGAACAGAACCAAACAGGTGGTTTTTTTTGGTGGTGTTTCACGGTTTCTCACAGGGGCATTGTGTGTGTCATCAGGTGACGTTCCGCACCAGGATCTATCACTGCAACATCAACAGCCAGGGGGTGATCTGCCTGGACATCCTGAAGGACAACTGGAGTCCTGCCCTCACCATCTCCAAGGTCCTGCTGTCCATCTGCTCCCTGCTCACCGACTGCAACCCTGGTGAGAGATCTGTAGCACTCAATACTTTCTCTGATGACATTCAGTGGTTCCCCCCAACCCAGTCCTCCCCTGGTCCATACTGATGTCGTGCTTGTGTTTTGACAGCGGACCCCCTGGTGGGAAGCATTGCCACACAGTACACCACAAACAGACCAGAACACGACAGGATAGCCAAACAGTGGACAAAACGCTACGCCACATAATCAGCAGAGCGACAACTGCTGGGACAAGTGGGTTTGTGGGGTGGGGGTTGATTTGTAGCAAAAGTGTGTGTGCTTGTTTGGGGCGGGGGATTTTTACCTTGCAGCTGAAGTCTTAACTTGTTTATTGTATTTTAAATTATCTGCAGCCCGACTGTAACCCCATGTTGTAGCCTGAGCTCCAGGATGGCTGCTTCCTGGAGTCGCCATGACTACCAGTCAGATGTTTGGTGTTTGCTTCTCCTCCAGAACGCGAAGTTGGTTCACTCTTGTAGACATGTTTAGGTGTGGATGGATGTTGGTTGTGATTTGTGTTCGGACTGTTCCGTTTCTCCCTTTGAAAGAATTAAACAAAACCAAGAAGTCTGGTTGGGTCCGGTTCCATCGTCTCTTTATTGTGATCCGGTACAGATAGAATCATTAGCTGACCCTGTGCTCTAGCAGCACGTTCAATGCTAACACGCTAACACAGCTCATTCACCCCGACGCCATCCTCACATCAAAGAATGTGGCTCATTAAAGTGACAAATATAAATTAGTTAAAAAATAAATATTTCATCTAAACACTTGATTATTTCTACATTGAAGACTAACAGAAGTAAGCAGCTTGGTCAAAAAAAACATGCATGCGCGCGCGCACACACACACACACCAACCATTCATCTAGTAAAGGGAGTAGCAGGAAGGTTATTGTTGGCTGTGGTTGGTGGACATGAACCAGACTGAGAGCTGGGTCCTACCAGAGGACCAGGAGGAATGCTGCTTTTGTTATCAATGATGAACTTTCTGCAGCTCATCTACTCAATCTAAATCAGATTCATTCTTCCACTGATGAGTCTATTAAACTCCTAGCTTTCCCATGAAACATGTCAATGATTAACAGGGTTCTTGTAGGGACTGGTTCCCTGTATCGAAGTTATAAAACCTCCAAAATCTGCCCTCAAACTGTCCCTGAAGTCCCAGAACCACTTTTTTCTTTATTTCCTTTATCTAAGAGAATAATAGAGTGGAGCAGGACCGCCCCACCCCACATGTGGCTGCAGGTTGCTGACTAGTTAGCTAACAGCAGCTAGCTAAAAAGAAAAACAAGTCTGCAAATAGCAGTACCTGTCTATGACAGAGGATTAGAGCAAGAAAAAATAAATACGTTTACAAGAATAAAGTTGTGATATTGCAAGAAAAAAGTCGTACATTAATGAAGTCTAAATTCAAGAATAAAGTACGACAAAAAAGTCATGAGAATGAAGTCAAATATATGAAAAAAATATAATACGAGAATAAAGTTGTAATATTCGGAGACTGTTGTAATTTTATGAGAACAGAAACACAAAAAAAATTAAAACAAAGAATGCTGGTAATCTTGTGATGGCTCCATTTTACAAATGGAACATCATTCATCTTTTAACACATCAGCATCCAGATATCAGTAGCAGGACTTGTGCAAACTGATTATATTTCAAAGAAAATCCTCAGACTAGATGAGTTGCTCGCATGAGGTCTTGATCATTTTATCAAAGATTTCTCTTATTAAAACAACTTTTTCTAGTAATTTTACCACATTCTTCTGGCAATATTACATCATTAAATGACTTTATTCTTGTAATTTAAAAAATAAACAATTTTTTAGACCCTTGTGTGGAGGTAACACTGAGATCTACAACTGGTCAGACAGCCTGACTAACAGCATGTTAGCCTATAGAAACAATACTAACCTGCTGAATGAACACTGACAATTGCCAGCTGCTTTTACAATCAAAATAATGAAACTCGAGCTAACATCACTATCAGTGCAGTCCAGGTTTAAAAACGGCTACATTTTGTTTTTAAGTCATTAAGTGTCATCATATCAGCCCAGACTGAACTGGGATTGGCCTCCAGCTGTGTGTCGCCTGGTTCACCAATATTCTGATCAAAACCTTTAAAACATGCCGCCATGCAAGCAGCTGCTCACACATCTAAACCGGGTCAGGCCTCTCAGTCCGGCCATCTCCACGGTTATCAGCTCTGCTGATAGCAGCAACTCTGGATAATCCAGCAGAGGGCAGCAGAATCCCTTTTAGGGATTTGGATGCTCAATGCTCAAACTGGATCAGTCTCAACCTCAGCCTCACGCCATCAACAGCAGGAGGAAATTAATTAGCTACAGACATGAATATTAATTAGAAATCTACTCACTAACATCAGTTCACATATTGCACTATGATTTCTATTACAGCAACCTCAGTGGACTCAGGAAGCTGCTCCACCTGACCAACCACATGCTGCCATGTTTGAGAATCAAAGAATCAAGCCTGTATATAATGTTCTAACTGCAGATGGTTAACACTGCAGAGGAGTGTAAACTGGTTGAGTTGGGGGTCCGGGTGGGCGGGGCCTCTCAGATGTCATTGGAGGCCGTGCCTTTGCTTTTGCGTCCAGGCAGAGGGAAGGCCGACTTGCTCTGCGGCTGGGTCAGCCGGCTGGTCAGCTGGATGAAGGGTTCGATGAGTGAGCCGCGCTCTGTCACGCTCACCTCCCACAGCTTCACCTTCTCCCCCCGTGCCCACTGCTGTGCCGCCTCCTGCTCCACCTGACGGAGCTCGGTCAGGTCACTTTTGTTCCCCAGGACGATGATGGTCACCTGGAAACACAACACACGTTTAGTAAGCTAATGTGGAGCACGGCTCACAGAAAGCTCAGCAACCTAGCGAACAGCACATGTAACTCTCAGATCAAGTGTTGGCACATGTGTGATGTTCCTCTGGCTTCAAGAGCCCAGGGTAGGACCCTCTGTGGTTCTATGGCAGGCTGTTTTACCATTTAGTCAGAGTGTAGCCAGAGATAACACAAATACGCATTTTGTCTGGTCAAAATATAATTAGATTAAAGGCACACTATTATGTAAAATCAACCTTTTTAACCTTTTCATCATGTTATAATTTTATTCACTCATAAAAAACACACCTGGTGTGTTGCCTTGATTCTTTCATACGTGATTGAGAAATCCTTTAATCTCCATGCCAACTATTCCCCTGTGAAAAACGCCTGGATGGACCTAGCCCCGCCTTTGAGGTGCAGCTCCTCCTCAGAGCTGCAGTTTTCAAACTTCTGCCTCACAAAGCAGCTCTCCCCACCACTCCACTGGATGAAGAGAATCTGTTAGCAACAATAGATAAAGTCTTGCCACAGATTCCCTGGTTTAGGTCTGAACTTTAAGTAGACCATTCTAACAAATAAATACAATTTAATCTAAACGATTTCATTGTACCTGTTTTTAGCTCCATCCATCTTTCTGTTAATTCTAAGCAGCTTCCCTGTCCCTGCAGAAGAAAAGTTTCTCCAAGGCACGATGCCGTCACTACCGTTCAGATGGTGTATTCAGGATGATGTGCAGTGTTATGGCTTTCGTCTTGCTGGCATACACAACTCATCAGAAGCAGCTTTCTGCAGCTCCTCCAAAGTCATCTGTGCAGGTGGTCCATCCTCTCTCTGGTCAGATGATGGATTGATCAAAACTCTGGGAAATGTTCAAAGCTTGGGATGTTGTTGTAGAAACTAACCCAGCTTTAAACTCCTACACACTTTTCTCTCTGACCTGTTGGCTATGGTTTGACCCTATATCAGAAGTATTTTTGAGATGAGGTGTAAGTGCAGCAAACAAGCATCACCTCCTTCTTGTCTCTGGACTTGTCGATTTCCTTCTTCAGGAAGTCAATTTTCTTGAAGGACTCCAGGCTGTCGACACTGTAAACCAGCACGAAGCCGTCGGCCACAGAGTAGTAGTGCTTCGGGAGGTCTTGAGTATCTTGAAGTCCTTTGGTGTCGTAAAGCCTCAGCTGCTCCTTCACACCTCGATCGGTCTCCACTGACGCCACGTACACGTCCTCCTGCGTCTCATTGGACTCAGAGCCTGGACACCAACAGGAAGACGCAGCCAGTTTTTCAGCAGCAATAACAACACTGTCCCACAGCAATGCTGTCAAATTAGGGCATATTAGGGCCACTGCAGATAAAAAAGTAAATTAAAAAAGTTGTAAATATTTTTTTTTTAATCACTGAAATTTTCTTGGAAAAATAAAAAGAAAAGGCGTAAATTTACACCAAAAAAAAAACCCCTCAGAACTTTTGAGGTTAATCTGGAGGTTTATCTGGAGATTACATGGAATTATCGGAATTTTAAAAAAAAGTCTTAATGTTAAATTTTTCAAAACAGAAATTTTCACGTTTTATAGAAATTTTCTAAGATTATTCTCTAAATTTCCGTGTTTTTGGCGGAAATGTACTTTTTTTCCCCCCCTTTTTTAAAAATCTACAATGGCCCTAATACGCCATCATTGCCTACCAACTGCGTCGCACTTGAATTTCCCCATTGAGGGATAGTAAAGGATATTTTTATTTTTAGTAAAGGATATTTTTATTTTATTCAGTACGAGGTTTTTAATCTGTACAAACACAAACTGTGCTCAGTTAAAATATCAGTTACTTTATTCTCAAACAGGTCAGTGAAGTTGAACGCAATATTTCATGTAAATAAAGGACCAGTCGCTGTAATTAGTATTTGTTGCCTGGGAGTCAGAACCCTGCTTACCCACAGAGTGGTTTCCATACAACAGCTGCTCCAGAATGGCTGTTTTCCCAACCGCTGCCAGGCCACACACCACCACTTTACAACCTTTTCCCATTTCGACCCTGGGTTGAGAGAAGATAAAGCGGGTCCTTACTGACGGTCACGGCTGATTGGCATGTTCCACCTGCATTCACACGAAAAAAACGTCCCTTTAAAGAAGCAGAAAAGCTCCCATCTAGGAGCAAGTATTCTGTTGCTAGCAACTTCGCATTAACGTCTTGTGCTGCGTGATATAAACACACCAATAAAAGTCGAGCTGCGAATAAACTTTTTGTTCACAATGTCTACACATAAAATAAATTTGTCAAGGTGAACGAACACGGAAACTGTCTGTAAAACCACAATAAAAAGCCGGTGTATCCATTCTGTAGCTACATTGGTTGTTTGCTCACAGCGCATGCGCGTACTGTGAAGTAGATATTTTTGCCCGTACATCATGAAGGCGTAATTTGATTTTATCAAACTAAACAGTAAAAGCAGTTCATAAACAAAGAGAATAATTGAAAAATATAAAATACATAAAATGAATAATTGAAAAACCACATTTCCCATGAGCACCGGAAAGGAAACGTACTGCCATAAAGCATGCTGGGTAAAATCCCTCTCTCTTTCCGGCTGGTACGCCATCAAGTAAGCTAGAATTCCCATACTTCTGAAGCAAACACAATCCACAAAAATCATTGTTTATACAGATTCATCTGCTGTTCCAACTTAGGGGATAGATTCGGATGTTCGTTATCGTCTTTACATCTCGGCTATTTTGTGATAAATATTTTGAATTCTGTGATTAAAGTCTTAGTTTAGTTGGACGTGCATTCTGGTAGACCGCTAGCCATTAGCATTCCTGTTGCTGAAGCGCTAGGTGCAGGATTTATTTAAATACAGAACATTTGAGTTGTACCCTGACTTCGTTGTCTTCTTATCAGTTATAGTTTGTGGCGTAGTGTCCTAAATATTAACCTCGAGAGAGGTGGTGGCGCTAAGCTAAGCGGCTAACACTGCTGCTTTATTTGTAGCATGTAGTTGAACGTGGATAAGTTATCCATTGGCGATAGAACACATTGATTCGGTGATTGATGTTTGTTGGGTACTTCATCATATTTGACATGTCTGTATGGGTTTGTACGTTAAGGTATATATAAAAAAAAATGAGCCATGTTGTGAGGAATCTGAATGAAGCCATGTGTAGTCCCATGCTTCAGATTTATTGACCAGTGAACAGCCAGTCTGATTTCTTTGGAACTCATTAAACTGCCATCTGAGTTGACATTGTCTGAAATATTTCTCTCCTTTAGGTAAGTCAACATGGGAGCCTACAGGTATATGCAGGAGTTGTGGCGCAAGAAGCAGTCTGATGTGATGCGCTTCCTGCTCCGCGTTCGCTGCTGGCAGTACCGTCAGCTGTCCAACCTCCATCGGGCCCCCAGACCCACCAGGCCTGACAAGGCTCGTAGGCTGGGCTACAAAGCCAAGCAGGGTGGGTACTTCCCTATGGACTTAATGGGGAGCAGTTCAATGCACCGCTCATCATCGGTGCTAGCTTTAACTATTGTCTGTTTTCATCCAGGCTATGTCATTTACCGCGTCAGAGTGCGCCGTGGTGGCCGCAAACGTCCCGTCCCTAAGGGAGCGACCTATGGCAAGCCGGTGCATCATGGTGTGAACCAGCTCAAATTCGCCCGCAGTTTGCAGTCCACTGCTGAGGTATGAGAACAAGCTGCATTTCACCAACCTGGTCCCAACTATCAGTTCAGCGTCGTGTTGAAGCGACACTTTGACATGGAATAGATGTCTAGTTCTGTAATTTCCAATTGATTAAACTTGTTTTAGAGCTCAGGGTTAACCAGAGGAGGCCCAAGAGAAAAACGGAGCTCTTATTCATCACAACTACTCCAGGCTCAACACTTTATAGCTGTTTGACCTTTAACCCTGAAAGACCCAAACAAAAAATATATTTCAGCAAGCTAGGTGGTTTTGTTGAACAGTAGAGGTGAAAATGTGTTCAGACATTTGCTTTTCTTCGCTTATGTAAAGTTTTATGAAAATGTAATATTAAATATAGTATAAAATTATTCAGGCATTTTGTACAAATATTGCTCAGAAATAAGAACTACACACATAAATCCGCCTTGATTTCTTTAACTTTGGACAATTCATGTGAAATGGATCTTATCTACATATTTTGAGGACATGCACATAAACAGTCAGTAATAGTCATCCCACTGGTCCAACTTAGCCACTTTGTCAATATATTTAATAACTTTTGAAACTTAAAAAAGTAATCTGCAGGTCAGGCTTTCTAATAATTTGTGATCAACCAGAAAACTCCAATCGGTGCACATGTTGAAAAACATTGTAATCATCCAAAGATAAACTGGAAATGCATTTAGATCCCTTGTGGTTCAGTGAACGTCCTGCTCAGTCCATGTGTTTCAGGGTGTGGTTTACTGTGACCCGGTGCTGGGACTTATCTGCAGATTCCCCATCTACATAATTTAAGACTGAACAGTAAGGGGTCAAGTTCTCCAAGTTTGAGTAAAAAAAAAGAAGAAAAGTCAACTTTTGGAAATAAATCATCTTTAGTTTGAATTGGAAATATTGTAATATTACAGCAGTGGGTCTTAAAGGGTTAAACCTCATCAGTTGGTTTATTATAAAGCAATCTATTGTTGTTCAAAGTAAGTAAGTAAGTATGGTGGGCCATGTACGCCACATGACCTAACCATTGAAACAAAGTGCAGAATGGAACTTGTTCAATTTATTCAACCAGAACAACTGATGGGAAGTAGAGACATGACTGATGATTTAAACTGTCCTGGACAAACATATTAAATCTGCTGTTATATTTAAGCAGTTTAATACATAACAATGAAGGTATTTACTGGTTATAACCTTTTATAAAAGATGACTGAAGTAGAAGTAGTAAAACCTGACTGGACGTCCTGCTCACTTCAACCTGCAACATCTCCAGTTCGTTTTTGTAGCTGAAATTTTTAATGGCCAAAAAAGATTCACCATAACCATTTGATCTAAATTCACAGGTTAGTTAATATAAAAATCCCAAGAATATAGCGGCAGTGACTCTTTGCATATTTAGCGTTGTCACAGTATCATTTCATGCACCATGCATGTGGCACTGCCTATGATGCTCTAAATCAGGGGTCCCCAAACTACGGCCCGCGGGCCGGATCCGGCCCGCCACGTCATTTGGTCCGGCCCCCTGAACAATGCCGGATCTGGCCCGCCACGTCATTTGGTCCGGCCCCCTGAACAATGCCAGATCCGGCCCGCCTGCTCATACCAGAGAGCATTCAGTGTTTTTTTTCATATATTGTATTTTCCGGTTTATATGTGGATTTTTCTTCAACCACCAGGGGGCTTTTGGGCAAATGTGAAACTTACTTTCCCTCAATGGAATATATACTCATCAGTCACCGTTTCACTCACGGTTTTTTCCTTTTGCATTCTGGGTAAAAATCTATCCAAAAGCGCGAATGTAGCTGTGTCCGAATTCAGGGTCTGCATCCTTCGAAGGACTGGTCTACGTAGGACGGGTCCTTTGAAGGCCGGGAAAAAACTTAAGACCGGAAGTAAAATATCTGTGGATTCAGACAGATCTACCCTTCACCAACTGTCCCCGCCCCCACCTCAGCGTAACTCATGTTGCCAAGCAACCGTGACAGCGTGAAGCAGAGAGCGGAGAAGAAAAAAAAACAAACAAAAAAAACAACGGAGCCGATGTTTGTTTTTCAGTCATGTATTACTGATTTCTATATTATTCTTCAACTTTTATAGTAAAGGATGTTCCATAGTAAAAAGGAAATCTCTTAGTTTGATTATAAAATGTTCAAATGCACTTTTCTACAAGGAATACAAATTATTCATTTACAAATATAATACTCTCCACATCGCAGATAGGACATTACGGTTAAATAAACATATTATATTTGAAGGCTTAACTTTAATTAATCAATCAAACCGATGTGCTCTGCTTTGAAATACTTTGTAAACCAAACATTTTCAACCAGACCTGTCTGAATAATATCGGTGTTTAACTCCCACTCATTGGGGAAAGCTAGCGGGAGTTTTTATAACAATGTGCCAGAAGTTAGGCGTTTTCTCTCGGTGTACCGAACCTGGAGCGCCTGGCCATCTGACAGCTGGAGGGGAGCTGGCTGTTAAAGCAGCGGTAGCAGACAGGTCCGAAAATGTCAGAGCAATATTGCAATTAGGTGATGTATTGATGAACCGAGCATATATTTGAGATTTACACACTTATATTCTCGCCTAAAAACGTTGAACCAAATCACGTTGTGTCATTTAAAGTGTTATATAGCTAAATAATTTGTCGCTATTCACCGCCATTATCGCTCTGCCTGAATGCCCAGTTGGAACCCGCAATGAATTATGGGATATCGTGGGCCGTGAAGGATACACCGGACCCATCCTTCAAATCTGGGGAAAAGAAGGAACCCCCCGGTCGACAGTTTCAAATACAGAACAACCCCCACCCCCCCGTCGACAAGAATTTTTTAGTTTTTGTAGTGCAAAAACTAAGACCGGCCCCCGACCACAGAAAGGAACAGCTATGTGGCCCTCGCAGGAAAAAGTTTGGGGACCCCTGCTCTAAATCTTACATGTATTCACATCTATTTGAAGCTTGTTCAAATAGATGTGATAGTACATTTAGAAGGTAAAGATGTGGAAAGGAAATTACTGTTAAAATTCTACGGACCAATAATATGAACGTTAAGTCACATTTAAATGACTTTAGTCTAATAGAAGTACTTAAACTGTAAAACCAGATACATGTCACTTTCTACTTCTACCATAAAACCTTGCTGCTCAAATGGAAAATATTTCTTTTAGTAGAATGATTTTTTTTGTGTGGTCACAGGTCAGCAACAGCGATAATCTTATTTATAATGCCCCTTTATGTCTAACTGAGATCTCAAAGGTCACATTCACATGCCATTGATGGCTAGCTACTGTATAGTAGCTATGGCTGCCCTGGCAGGCTGACGGAAGCAGCCTGGGAATCGAACCAGCGACCCACAGATTGTTTTTCTAATTTCATGCAGATCTTCCTGAATGATTTCACATGCCAGTTTCATAACTGATTAGGTGGATATTTTGTGGTATTGTTGTGATAAGTGACAATAAGAACTATTTAATAATACTTTGGCACAGTTTCTTTGGTTTCAGCAACACCCCCCCCCCCCCCCCCCCACACACACACACACAAACACTGCTCCTGAAAAACATTCCCATCTGTTATCTGCATGAAGAAATCTGATTTGTCACCAAAACTGTACAGTAACTGTATTTATTTACATTTTCATATCTATTTAGATGTATTGATACTTTACTGAACAGTTGGAGAAAAATAGTAAAACTGACATTTTTGTTGTTCTTGTTAAACATAATTAATTAGAATTTATTGTGACAGAATTAATCAGAGTTCTTGTAATAAATTCATCACAATAAAAGATAAATGATGTGCCATATCAACCACTACTCTGAGGGAAAACTTTTAGGTTAAGATGAGCTGCATCTCTAAAACTGAGCAAAATATCAGTTTTAGTGTTTTTTTGTTTTGTTTTTTTAGCTGATGCAGGTTGACCTGTAATGACCTCTGTCACTTATTCCTGATACAGTGACACAAACAGCAGCACAACTGTCATGATCCTTGTCGAACTTCACTCTGGTGTAAATATTTCCTCCCTGCTGGAAGAAGCAGAGTTTAACCCTTTGGGTTTTCTAAGCTTCTCAGTTTGTGTTGACAGTATTAGATGATCATCAGGTTAACCGTTACTAACTTGGGTCTGTCCAGCTCAGAACTGCCCTCAGTAGGATATTCTCTGGAATCTCTAAAGCATCACTTTATCCTTTTAATATAAAGTTAATCTGCAGCAGTTTAGGGTCATTTATCGGCCACAAAGCAGGAACATGTCAGGGTCTGGGTTTTAACTAGACTCTCATTCTGCATCTGCTTTTCCTGTGTTGGTAACTTTCCTGGATGGATGTTTGGTTGTCCCCTCAGGAGCGCGCTGGTCGTCACTGTGGAGCGCTGCGAGTTCTCAACTCCTACTGGGTGGGCGAGGACTCCACCTACAAGTTCTTCGAGGTGATTCTGATCGACCCCTTCCACAAGGCCGTCAGACGCAACCCAGACACCCAGTGGATCACAAAGGCCGTGCACAAGCACAGGGAGATGCGCGGCCTGACCTCTGCAGGAAAGAAGAGCCGTGGCCTGGGCAAGGGCCACAAGTTCCACCTGACCATCGGAGGCTCCCGCCGCGCCGCCTGGAAGAGGCGCAACACCCTGCAGCTGCACCGCTACCGCTAGGCCATGTCACACACGTCTGTACATTAACCCGAATAAAAAGTCCTTTTTATGGTCATTATGGTCACTACTGTCGTCTTTGACTCCTTAACTCTGAGACATTCAGCCTGGTTGGTGGGTGGGAGGAATAATAGGATGGAATAAAACAAAAATATAATTTGTGAAAACCACTGAGGTCTAAGTGGGCATTATTAGTAAAATGAATGGAACTAATTTTAATCTAATAAAACATTATTTGTAACTGTTTTTGGCATCCTAAAATCTGCCAAGACTAAACTTCTTATGGGTCGCCACTGCAGGTAGGAAGTTCTTACACTGGATAACAACCACAAATGATCATTTACATATATAACTATAGCTTGTGTGCAAAAATTCTACATATTTCTTACCAGTACTAGTAAATGTGTAGAAAGTCAAATTTAAATGCCCATGAATTTTAGCCACTGGTAGCTAGGCTATATGATGATTCTCATTTCTATTGTCGCAGCAAAGAGTGACATCATAGAAGCCATTCGATGTACCTGCATGCCAACAGGTTGTTTAGGAGTGGTGATATCAGTAAACATGGAGTTGATTTAAAACTGTTGGCTTTGGTCAGAAGGATGATAGAAAAATTTAATTTAACACCAAAACAGTTGAGGGAGTCTGGAAAAGTATGGTGGAGGATCAGTAATGCTGTGGGACTGCTTCCATTCTAAATTAATGGGTAATTTTCAGCTCTGATATATGGAAGTTGCTCTATAATAAAAAGGTTATTTGTCCTTATACTTCAGAGAACTTAATCTCATGAGGAACAGCTGAGGTTATGAAGCTGTTAACATTAACACATTACATCTGCCTGTAAATCCACTGTTACCATGAGAACACCAAACACTCAGCATGCTTCTTATTCATTTCCTGTCATTTTCTTTATCACAGCACAGACTACCCTCAAAAGGAGAAGGACACACACTTTAAGAGCACCTTCTGTTCAGTGCCAGGAGTGTGCCAGAAAATGATGGGAGTGCTGGAAACACTCCCAACTTGCAGAGACATCTGGTTCCACAACATCCCACCAAAAATTCCCCTTTATCTCCTTCACATTCCTTACTTTTTCTATTCTCACATCTGTTGCTGTTGTTGGAAACATGCAGGAACAGCCGACTAAGCTTTGAAACTAATTCATATCTGAAATTCTTTTGTCTATTTATCTTCAGTTCTCATCCAAATTTCAAACCAAGTGTGAAGTGTTTGGAGTCCTCTGGACTTGAAGTGTTACACAAGTACAGGACATTCACCATCAATGCTGCATTGATGGTGAACAAATAATAATGTTTTCCAATAATCTTTAATTTAATCTGAGTATTCTGCTCCTGAGAGAAAATATACCTCACCTTTGTCAGACAATGTGGCAACAACTTTTGAATAATCTGCTCCTTTAAAAGAAAAAGAAAACGTTCTCAATACCACAAAAGAAAAAATGTTGATCAGAAATTGATGTTCTGGTTCATAGTGTTACTAGAACAAGCTGGACATGCAGTGGAGTAGATCAGCTGAAATTCACTTGAGAATGGTTTGAGATGCTCTTCATCAAATCTGCTGTTTAGTGAAGAAGAATGAACAACAAAATCTGCAGAAATGCAAAGCAGCTGGAGGAACAGACCTGCAGCTGGATCTGCACTGAAGGTTGGTTCTACAAAGTATTGACTGACCGGGTGCACATCACATTGTTTTAGAATTTTATTTAAAACAGGCATGGTATCATTTTCTTTGAGTTAAATGTTATTCACTGCTTCATGTTGATCTGTGACACATCATTCCTAAACTATTTAAATCCCAGAAAATACACGGATGTTTGTTATAGTGCGACAAAATTTGAAAAGGTTGAAGGAGTTTAAATACTTTGACCAGTTTTGGTAGAGCCCAGTGCTGTTCGTGTGTGTGTGTATGTGTGTGTGTTCACCAGAAATTCAATGGATTTCCTCTCCTCCAGATCCCTTTCCAGAGGTGACCTTTCCCACTACTTTTATTTTAACCACGAATCATTGAATGTTTTTAGGTCATGATGACAAGACATTCCATGTCACAGCTAGAACAGCGCAGCCTTGAGGCCGACAGACTGAATGGCTGGGAATAAAGACAGACGGGATGAGAATAATGAACATTCCAGCTGAACCTCCCTCCTCATTGTCTGCCCTTTACCGGATCTCCTGGGCCACACTGACCACTAAACTGTTCCGTCTATAATCACTAAAACAGAAGCCGGTGAACTTGAGCTGATCACTCCATCCAGATTTCATTGTAGCTATTTAGTTATTCAGATGGTTCATGCGGCCAAGAATCTCTTGGAGACGAGCCCAGCATGTCACACTGACCCAGCAGGATTGACAGGGAGACAGGCTTCCATCTGGAAGACGACTGTACAACAACATGAGAATTAGATTATAAATCAAGTTTATTTGTATGGCAGCACATTTCATCAGCAAGGAAGTTCAGAATGCTTTACACCATAAAAACATTGTACAGTAACCAATTATGAAACAAGGAATGGACTTTACATTTAGTCAAATACCATCATCAAAATCATCAAGCAAATATACATCAAATAAATTAATTTGATGTTTATTAATTTACAATACAGTAACGTTTTTACTATCACTTTGTCCTATTGGTTCCCAACCAACAACTGAGAAATAAAAGTTCTTTCACACCAAGTTACCCTGGAGAAATGGTTTGAGTTGGATGGGAGTTGGAACATTTCTGCATATTATCAATACATAAAATCATTTAACTGTTTTTTTTTGTATCAGATCCTAAATACACCACAGTTGGTGGTGATTTTACAGATTTTACAGAAGAGTTATGGATTCAAAATGTTTGAATGACACACAACTTTTATGAACTGTGATGCTGTGAGAGCTCTGGAGGAACCAACAAAAACAAACACCATCATCCTAATACTACTTCCATTTGTCTTCTTTGTGGCCAGTAGTAACATCCTGTGGTTGATCACGTGACTTGTGTGATGTGAAAAACGTGCTTCCATTACAGTTTTGTGAAATACATCTGTTTTCATACTGCTGAAAAACCACCTCATCCTAGTACAAAAACTTATTGAACATTTTTTTTTCAAAATCGCCTTGTTTCCAATAAGCAAATTTAGTTTTGAAATTTCAATTTGCACAACTTTATTGTCAATGGAAAAGCAGCTAGTGAAGTCATCAAGAAGAGACACAGCAGACTGTGTTGAGGAAGCTTACACTATCATCTCCTATAAAGCTACTGAAGAGAATATCAGTTCTGTTCTGGTTCTGTTCTGGGGACTGAACTGGAACCTCTGGAGATGATGGTGCAAATAAATAATTCTTATGAGGCTGCTATACAGCAACGTAGTGTCTTCAGTTAGAGGCTCTTTCCTCTGTGTGGGAATACAGACAGCTACAGGAGATCCTTGCTGCCTACAACAATCATCAGCTGCAACAACTCTGAAGAAACTTGGATAATAGGAGTAACAACAACATTTAATTTCCATTTGGGATTAATAAAGTAATCTTGAATTTATTTGAATATAAATTGCCAAGGAAGATGTTCAGGTAAAGAAAAATGGAAGACAGAGTTATTATCCAACCCCTGAAAATGTGTGTGGTAAAACAGAGGTAGGTTTTAGTCAGCTGTGTCTTCTCTAATTCATTTAGGTCACAGAAAAAAAGATTCCTGGGCTCGATGTGCTTCTCTGTAAAGAAAAACATCTCCTGTTTGGACAGACTGGAAACACTTGGAGCGGACTGTTTACATTGTTGCATGAGCACATCAGAATTTATGCTACGGGTGTGAAGAGCTGAGAGTGGACTTAAATCCATCATGATTGTATCCAACACCAGCACCAGGACTGATCCAGGCAGCAGATTGTTCACACTCCTGGCAGTGTGAACAATCTGCAACAATTATTAAACAATTGTGAACAATTATTAAAATATGATTAAAATATTAATTCTTCTGACTTGAAACAGTATTATTGTTTTGCAGCTGTCCAACCACAGTGAAAGTGACAACGATTCTGTGGAGGGAGGTAAAGATGAGGGTCGTGACAGGGAGGCCTTCCAATGAGCCTTCCGTCACCAAAGATCAGACATTATAAAAGAGTTTGTTTCCTGTAAAGACAACAAAGATTTTTCAAATGATTATTGAGGAGCCCATAAGCTATTTTTGACAACTTACGATTTTCAAAAATTAAAATCCCTACACGTCATTTCATGATGTTTTAAACATCTAATTTCCTGTCAGAAATAAACTTTCAAGTGGAATGAAAATATGGTGAAATCTAAATGTGCCAGAGTTTTGAATAGTTTTGGACCATTCTGCAAGTTAAATGTGGAAATCTATTAATATCTTCAGTCATGGTATGGGACGTGTGGAGATTGTGTAGCGTTGAGGTTTCACAGCACTGAATGCACATGGAAGCCCAATTTCACACAAAAATGTGTTCTAAGAAGTTTTGCTACTTCAGTGGAAACCAGATTTTTACATATCCTGTATAAAATACACAAACACACCAGTTTACACCTGTTTACACCAACGACATGGTACAAGCGATTGTTGCCAAGAGGTCGACCAGGAGGAGTGAATGCTGCAAGTTAGTGAGCCGATGGAATCTGCAGGTTTTCTTAGATACACACTTTTTTAAAAATACTTTGGATAATTAACTGAGATTAATGCACTGTTTGAGAACTAGGATCAACTGGAATGTATGTACAATTGAACTGACTTTTTTTGTAAAGTGCCTCTAGATGACATTTGTTGTGAAGCAGCGCTTTATAAATAAACCATATTAAAGTGAAGGTTGCAGATCTAAAGCTGAGACTATACTTCTGTCATATCAGACAGGAAATCTAATACAATTGCATCTTCTCAAAACACGCTGGATTGTGGTGGCAAAACGTTTTGTACACCAAATTTGATTGGTAGATGAGAGAGAATTTTGCCTTCCACATCATCAAGAATCAGAAGAAAACTCGCACAGGCATCACATGGCTTAACACAAGGACCTTAGAAATTATGCACTTGCTACCACATCAGTCAAATTTCTTAAAGGGGAAACCTCTTTAGCACAATGGAGCTGAAGGTTCTATAACATCCTTATGTCAGCAGAAGACAAGACATTCACATAATGGACAGCTCCTATGGAGTTGTATGAATCCAACAGAAAGGCTCAGGCTTATGTAGGAACCCTTGATGTTAAAATGCCAAAAATATTTCCAGTCAAAATTCTGTTGGATATGAAGTTGATTGCAAATCTGACATCTTTGATCTACGTTTGGTATTCTTATTATGATGTAAGAGTAAAATTGTTTAACACTGTTCGTGAGAAACTGAATACTAAAGACTTCTGGGCACGCTGGCAAGCAGACAGAATTTTATTAGTACATAAGAATGGTAAACACTTAGACCAGTTAAACCTGAACTGGGTATTTATACACTGAATATTCTTTAAGACACAGTTTCAGATTAAAATTTTAATTTGTGAAACCAAAAAAAGACTCTTTTTTTTTACCTACATTAAAATGCGGACTGTCTTTAGAGTAAACAAGCATAACAACTGGAATGCATGAGCTAGTTAAAGTTGCATTGAATCTGTATTTAACCATAGGCAATTGAACTGACCTTTTTTTGTAAAGGTCAGTTTACAAAGATATATAATTAATATATAATATATGTATGTAGATATATAATTAATATATTTATTTTTCATCAGTGACCCATGTCAGTCACCCTGTGTTTGAAGCAATATTACCAACATAAGAAAGCTTCTGCTGATACTTCTTATGGCCCAAAAACATTTAACTGATTAATGATGTTTTCACCAAATCAGGCATTTACCAGAGTTATGATTACAGTTCATAATCACTATAAATCTGAATTAACACAGCAGCTTGAATCTGAGTATTTGTAAGGATAAGCTTTAGAAAGTTAGCTGACAAACAGAACAGGTTTCAGAACAGTCTGGATCAGATGTCTCAGACTGGTCCATGGAATGAAAGCCACTTCTATCTGTCTCTCCACAATCTGTCACAAACAAACGCATCAACAATAAAATCTTTGTGTAAAATTAGTTGATTCCCTTTTTGAAGTGTTTTCAGTACGGTCTGTAAATGAGCAACTTTTTGTTGTTTTCTCAGGACGTCGAACCCGCTTGCCAGGAGCCTTTGTTCGCTCTGGTGAAAGTATGTCAGTGGGTTACATTGACACCATTGCAGGCTGCAGAGGGAGGAGCCGGTGAACTGGGTCACATGGTTGCCCATTGCTCGCTTTCAGAGCCAGTCCTCCTCACCTGGAGCTGCGCTTGTAATGAACCAGTTTTCCGTGTAGGAAGCTCTACAGAAGACGCTCTGTTTCGGTTACTGGAGCAGAGTGAAAGCAGGACGGAACCTTCCGGCTGAGATAAGCCCGGGTTTCGCTGGGGTTTTTTTTTGTTGCGTCATTGAAAGTCGCTTTTTTAAACTTAGTTGGTTTTTTTTTTCATTCCTGTGAGATTCTAACTTGGTTGGGCTGTCTCCTCTGGGCTTCCATTCGATTTTAATGTCCGTGATTTCAGTGTTTTAGCCAAAGCGCAGTTTTTTGCCCCCCGAACGTTATCTACCAGCGACTTTCTAGTTGCTGAGAACCAAATCAAACACGGCTTCAGCAACGAGGTAGCAGAGGGGCAACTCGCAGGATATGGACATGGACTCGAGCAAAGCTGGTGAGTGTCATTTAAACGCCAAGAGACTGCAGCTTGTTGCTGTCAGTTCAGCTGGACTAAAACTGCCTTGTTTTGCCACAAAATTATTCACGGTCGTATAGTAATAAGTTATACTTTGGTCCGTGTTTACATCCAGAATAAGTGCTGATGGTCGTAGCTTAATGCGGTGTGGTAATATTAAACTGGGTTAGGACTGCCGGGTGGGGAGGGGGGGTTGCTGTTGTTGGTGGTCCACTTTGCTTTGGCAGCACTGCAGTCTACTCTTCTCACATGGACCCATCAGCATAGCCATGTGCACATGTGTTTACGCTTCCCTTACGTCTCCGCTCATTGGTCGAGCTGGGCGGTGACGAAGGCATTACATAATTCACCCCGCCGTGAAGTGTGGGGTTTTTTGCTGCGGATACACGTGAGGCGGCGCGAGGTGACCTAGTTTTCCAGTGGAGGAGCATGCTAGCTCCACGTGGGGTGCGGCGAAAGACTTCAGAATTTAGTGGTGCATTCAGGGCACATCGGAAATGTTAGACTAAAAATCTTATCCAAAGATTTCCAGAATCTTATTCAAAAATTTCCAGTGAAAATATTGTGTGGACGTGCTATTTATTCAGATTCTGTGGTTGAAAATGGTTTCCCTTGTAGTTTTATACATCAGCACAGTTTTAAACGTTATATTTGTTTGAACTGTAAAACTCTACTTTTAAACCCATCTTTAAGAAGACAGTGCTAACGACATATTTTATTTAGAAAAATGTTTTTTAATAAAACATTTGATCATTTAGAATCTATTTTTACACACTAGCGTTACATAAAACCGTTTTTTTCCGAGCAGACTTTAAATGCAGCATCGTTTTACAGAATTCAGTGTTCCAGTTTTTTTTTTCTTTATTTTTGGGCGGAGTTTCCTAGAATGCATCATAAAATCTTTGCTTTGTTGTTTTGCATTTGCTCTTTTGTGTATGTGCCTGATTGTTGCTTGTTGGAATAATCGTGGACATGCATTTATTTTCCTGACACTTTGTCAGCAGTGAGCCTCTTTATGTGGGTTTGACCAGCTGACATTTGCTGAAACAAATGGATTATATCAGGCCTCCTGTTGCATCTTAATTGCTGTGAGATGTTGGTAACTCAAAATGAAATTCATCATAAATAAACCCCTTAAATGCCTCGGAGCACTAATGATGCTCTTTTGAGGCTTTCCAATTCGACTGGTTGCAATGAAGGTCCAGCCTACCTGCCTTATACACACACACACACACACACACACACACACCCATGTGAAGCTGACATTATGTAACCGTTGTTATCTAATCACCAAGATGGGCAGGGGTAAGAAATCAGGTCAGCCTGTCATGGCTGCCTGGAGGTGGGGATGAGAGGGTGTGGGGAAACGAGCAACAATATGAGCTTTTTGTGAGCTCTGATCTGACTTCTTTACTTAAAGTGGGTTAGTTCCAGTCAGGGCAGGCATCTGGGAGTGGCTCTCTGGGTTTGGCCTCACCAAGGGGGAGAGGAAGACTGCATCAGCTGGAAGAACTGTTGGAGCTGAACTCCCAGATTTAACAGTGAGACACTCAGGAGAGAGCCAGCTAAAGAAACCTAGAGACCTCGGATCAATAGAGGCTAAATGTGGGATGCCTGAAGAAGCTCATTCTTTCCTAACATTCTGTTGAAATATCAAGGTTTCTCAATATTTACAGGATAAAAGGGAGCAAGATAAAATCACTTATTTATAGTAGGAGAACATCGATTTAATAATATACTAGTTTGTATAATGTATAATGACATTTATTTATTTGGATTTTAGAATCAAATCAAAAGCTATGGTTCAGATGCCACTTTCATTTTTCATTTCTCATTTTCTATTATCTGGACTCGAATGAAGTAGAAAACTTGCTTAGGGTGCAGAAGATTGTTGGTGACTTTTGAAAAAATAAAGTATTTCTTCTTATGGTGCCCCCTAAGACTGTGCTCCCCTAGGTAGTGAGCCACAATAGCCGTATCGAAATGGTGAAGCAAACTGATGACACCTTCGTTTATATATATATATATATATATATATATATATATATATATATATATATATATATATATATATATAAAGTAATATACTTGTAATTACATAATTGAATTGACTGACTACTGTATATATGTATATTAAATAATGCTGAAATGCAGTGGCATGTACAGGCATTTTGAGGGTCAGGTGCTCAAGTGGGTGAGACAAATGGAGCTACTGGCAGAGCTTTGATTGGACCTCTTGCACAATTTTCTAAATCTCTCTTCAAATGTACATACATTCACAATAAAATAAAAGCCTTTCTTTGATTATATATTTAATTTAAAACAGATGAGAACAATTTGAAGCAGAATTTCAGAGGCTTACTCCATACCTGCTAACATCTGCTGAAGCAAAAAAAAAGACACCTACATAGTGGAGTCCTGAGAAGCAAGCCGTTTTTTGGGTCCAGTGACATGGGAGGGAAAAAAACCTCCAAACAAGGATGCAATTTAAGTAAGATTAATACAACAGAACCCTGATCATGTTAGGCAAAATTACCAAAATGTGGGGTTCTTGTACTCTGGGCTTTAAAATCTAGAAATGATAACTTGGGCCACACACAATACAAGTAAAACATTTTAAAATGGCACTTTTTTCCTCCAGAGGACAAAGGCCGGGTGCTCTAGCACCACCTGGTGTCTACCAGCATGTACTTGCTGAGATGGATTCCGTTGTAATTTGGTCCCATAGAAACTCCATAGGATTGAAAAAGACTTGGCCTTGTTGCTCCTTTAGTTTCCACAGTATGAATCTTTCCAGGCAGTTAAATTATTATTATTATTATTTTTTTTTTTTTGTGTAGAGTAAAGTGACAAAAGTAGTCGCATTCTTTCAGCCTGCTGACCTGCAGTGTGGAGCAGCAAATGAGAGGAGCAATGTCTGGTCACTCCTCTTTATCAGGACTCTCATTTTTTAAAAAGGTTGTATTGGCTGTAGTGGCATTTATTTGAGAGAGGTCAGACAGGAAAGTGGGTAATGAGAGTGGGGGAAGACGTGGCAAAAGTCACCAGGCCGGGACTCGAACCTGTGACAGCAACATCGAGGACTAATGCCTCCACACATGGAGGAATTTTATCCCTGTGCCACCACAGCGCCCAAATCTGGGCTGCTATTAAAGGGATTTAAAGTTGAGGAGTGGAGCAAGGGAAAGTTTCAATCCCTCAGCGTAGCTGGATGCTGGCATAGAGACGCATGATGATAAATTAGAGGGTTTGGGTTTATTACTTTCCAAGGAGCCACTCTGTCTGTTGGTCTTTTAAAGGGGCCTTGAACTGCCGTTTGTCATGTTTTTAGTCCATGTCATCTCACAGCGCCCCATCCACCCTTTCCCTCTGCATCACCAGGAGGCGTGATCGCCTACATCAGCTCCTCCAGCTCCTCCTCCAGCCCAGACTCCTGCCACAGCGACTCCTCCAACGGCAGCTACCAGTCGTCCTCGCCTCGGCGTGGCTCCTCGCCCAGCCGGGGGCGGCCGGGCCAGCTGATGGACCCGCCGCTCGCCGGCGGTCGCCAGAACCTTCCTGGGTCTCAGGGAGGCGGCCGCTCCTCATCCTCGGGAAAATGTGGGATCACAAGTAAGCAGCACACTCCTCCATGCGCTGTGCGGAACTGCTGCAGGGATCCCTGCGAGGTCCACGGCTCGGTTCTGCTCCGGGATGGACTGCTTGATGCAATTCATGCAAAGCTGCAGTTTAGGTTTAGGTTCTTTGAAATAAAATGAAGCATAAAAATATACTGAAGCAGCGACTTGGAATGTATTTTCAGTATTTTTTTAATTTAATATTAAATCAGTTCCATTTTTAAGTCATGTAATATTGTTATATTGTAACAGGAAAGTATTAAAAAATTTAAACTGGTTATAGAAAATATTTTATTTTTCCCTTTTCAGTTTATTTCATTCATTTAGTTCAAATTAATGTAAATCATATAAATTCATAAGAAATCTTTTTTCAACATTTATTTCTTTATGTCTGCATTTATTTTCCCACAGTTTCTATTTCTAAATGATAACCACCACCTCCTGCAGATTTTCTGCGCCAGTATTCCCAGGGCTTTTATAGGCCAGATATTCTGGTGAAGTTGTCATGAAATGTGTGTGTGTGCGCGTGTGTGTGTGTGTGCGTGCGTGTGTGTGTGTGTGTGTGTGCGTGTGTATGTGTGTGTGTGTGTGTGTGTTCTGGTGACATGCCTCTCAGAGCCTGTGTTTTTGTGCCGATCAGAAATCAACGGCCTGGTGCTGCTGTGTAAGGTGTGCGGCGACGTGGCCTCTGGTTTCCACTATGGGGTCCACGCCTGCGAGGGCTGCAAGGTGAGGATGCCCCTCTTCCCCCCACCCTCTACACTCTCCCCTCAGTCTCTTTGCCTGGCTCTGCTGCAGCTGAACTGGGTCACTGCAGGCACAGCTTTCTCTGTGAAACTAGTTCTCTCTTCTCATTCATGTGAGCCAACCACTACGCCTGATCAGGATGTGCATGCATCCTTAAAAAGTCGTAAATTCATGAATCTAAATTAAAGCCTTAAAATGTAAATTTTAAGGCCTTAAGATGTAAGCTGGCCTTGAATATGCTAATACATATTTTTTGTGGTGGCAGGACTATTTAACCTCATATATGAAGCTTTTTTTTTTTACTTTTCTGTCAGACAAAAGTTTGAGTCACACACACATCTTCACTGTGTACTGTGACTCGAGGTGGTTGAGTCTACTGCTAACTAGTTGCTAATATACCTGTGCTAGCTAGCAAGGTGGCCAATTAGCTTTTTTGGATCTATGATGAGTAAGTGCAAATTTCTTGCCGGTTGGCTGGACAACATTTTGTTTTTCCACTGTCTCACTTCTGTTACCACTCTACCCTATCTACACACTGTGACTAAGGCAGAGTTTGTAGCAGGGACCAGAGGAGGATTGGGTTTTTATGTAAAAAAAAAAAAAACTACCTTTTTGAGCTTTATATCATGTTCTAATGTTATTTCCTCATCATAAACATGTAATGATGTGCTGAAGGCGGAGAGCTTCTTAAAGACACAAGTCATCAAAGTGCTAAGTTAAATTTTTAAGTTGTGTAGATATATATATATAATATTTTGTAACTCAAGGTAATAAAACCTTAGTTACTTGATTGCGCTATAAAATTGTCACTGTGTGACTGTTCTGTCTGCTTAAATTTCATCAAAGGTGCCATTAAAAAGATCTTAAAGTCTTAAATTTGACTTGCTGAAACCTGTAGACACCCCATTGATGCACATTCTCACACACGCACACCGTCACAAAACTGCTGTACGTTCAGTTCTGTAGAAGATAAAAATGCTCAGAGGTGTTGTGAGGTGCAGCTCGTTTATAATGCAGCTCTTTAAACTCTTCATGAAGCTTGTGAAGCAGACAGTGATGTCATGATTCCTTGATGTTTAACAGCTGAATGATGATTCCTGTGGAATTCCCACAGTGTCCCGTCATGGAGCAGAGCTCCCACCATAAGCTTAACTCCCACAGCCCAGAAAATGGAGCACTCACCATGCTGTTTTTGTGTGTATGTGTGTGTGTGTGTGTGTGTGTGTGTGTGTGTGTGTGTGTGTGTGTGTGTGTGTGTGTGTGTTCAGGGCTTCTTCAGGAGGAGCATCCAGCAGAACATCCAGTATAAGAAGTGCCTTAAGAGTGAGAGCTGCCCCATCATGAGGATGAACAGGAACCGCTGCCAGCAGTGCCGCTTCAAGAAATGCCTCATGGTGGGGATGTCCCGAGACTGTAAGTGTGTGAGGACACCAGCCCAGCCTCAGGTGGCAAACTGGATAGATGCAAATAATAGAAATAAACTGGTTGGCCTTGTTCATTATGTCCAACCAAAAGTATTTACACCCTGCAAACATTTACCAGCCTAATAAATATTTCTATGAAGAATTATCTGTAAAACTTAGACAAAGGTAGAACTTCATAAGATGTTCAACAAACTTTGTGTGTTGGAGTTCTTATAAAATTACATCTTTATTCTGTTATTATTCTGACTCTATTTTGGTAATGATATGACCTTATTCTTGTTTTTTTGTTGTTTTTTTTAAAAAGAGAAACCTGACCTGAATTCAAAGTCCAAGTAAGCAGAAGCTGTAAAACAAGATGGTGGCCCTGGATTTGCTGACATCACTTTGGACTATGGTGGAAAAACCATCCAGATTTCCAAAAATGAAACATTGAAAAAGATTTTATTAACTTTAATTAGTTCATGAAATCAACTTATCTTCCAGCTGTAGCTGAAGTTTATGCTCAGAAGACACACTCATTCATTCATTATTATTATTATTATTATTATTGTTATTGTTATTGTTATTATCCCTTTGTGTTGGTCTAACAGGGTGGATGCTTGTGGTTGCAACGTAACAAAATGTGTGAAGGGTGTAAATACTTTAGCGTGGCTCTGTAGGTTTGTCAGTTTCCGTGTTTTATTGCTCTAACATCCAGAATGCTAACGTCAAAGCGAGCTAAAGTGACCCTCTTCCCACTGTTCAGCTGTGCGCTTCGGTCGGATCCCCAAGCGGGAGAAGCAGCGCATGCTGCTGGAGATGCAGAGCGCCATGAACAGCATGATGAGCGGCGGCCATCTGCAGAGCGAGCTGAGTCAGCCGCACGCCGCCGGTGAGGCCGCCCCGCTAACCGCCCCCGCTGAGAAGGCCGGCCCCGCCCCCTCCCCTTCAGGCTCCAGCCAGTCGGACTCCAGCTCCGACCCCGACGGTGCCGTTCCCATGGATACCGGCTCCAGCTCGCCGTCCCCCAGTGTGTCGGACAGCGGCGAGGACGAGGTGATCGGCTCGGTGACCAGGGCCCATCAGGAGACGTTCATGTACAACCAAGAGCAAAGCAGCCGGGCCCCCGAGGGTCCGCCCAGACCCCTCAACAGGGATTTAAACCAAGCCGCCCCCGTCCAGCTCTCAGAGCAGGGCCGGGACGTCTGGAACCGCCGCAACAACTCTGTCAACATGGCGGGACACAGCCTCCTGTCCATCCTGGGACAGCCTCACAGCCAGCTGGACAACCAGTGTCCAATCAGAGCGTCCCGCAGCGCCGGCACCAGCCACAGCCCTGCCTACATACACGGAGCCGTCAGAGCTCTGCCCACTGAGCCCTGCCCCGGCGGCGTCTACAGCGGGGGTGCCTGGAGAGGAGGCAGCAGAATGTACCTGGTAAGACGGGTGCAGCACGGCGCTGGGACAGAGCGTGGCTGTCCCTCATGTGTTTGTCTCACTGCAGCTCATTTACGTGTGTGGAGACACAGTGGAGGACACTTAGGGTCTCTGGTTGTCCCAGTCCTGTTGAGTCCTAATTGGTTGTCTGTCTGCAGGTCTGTCCAATGAATACGTCCCCTCAAGTGGACCCGCACAAGTCGGGCCAGGATGTGTGGGAGGAGTTCTCCCACAGCTTCACCCCTGCCGTCAGGGAGGTAGTGGAGTTTGCCAAGAAGATCCCCGGCTTCAGGGAGCTGTCCCAGCATGACCAGATCAGCCTGCTGAAGGCTGGCACCTTCGAGGTACGCCCCGTCCCCTCATCCGCTCTACCCCCGTCCTCCAGTCCCTCAGGGTTAGAAATAGAATAGAAACGGCCTTTCTTGTCCTGCAGGTGCTGGTGGTCCGCTTCGCCTCGCTGTTCCATGTGAAGGAGCGCTCCGTCACCTTCCTGGGGGGACAGAAGTACAGCGTGGACGCTCTGAGGACCATGGGCTCTGGGGACCTGCTCAGTTCCATGTTTGACTTCTGTGAGAAGCTGATGAACCTGGGGCTGAGCGAGGAGGAGATGAGCCTGTTCATGGCTGTGGTCCTGGTGTCAGCCGGTGGGTCCCTTCACTCTGCTGCTCCTTTTAGTTGCATTTTAAAGATTCAAATCAACAGAATAGTCTGATAATATTCAGATTATTTCACATGATGTTTTTATGTATGAAGTAAGAGGTCTAAAAATAATCAACAGCAGCTGCCATCAAGTTTTCATGTTTGATAGTCAGGAGCTGTGTTTCTACTTAGCATAAAATTGCACAAATTGGAGTTATAAAAATAAATGTGTTTAATTGAAATGCAACAATTTTGAGAAAAATTAAATACTTTAAGAAAGGTTGTGGTAAACTGAGACCCAGTCGACTCGATGGTTACTGCTAAAAACACAAAAAAAATGTTTAATGTGTTTAGCTGTTTAGCTTTAATGTCAGCTAATATTTTGTGCTTAGCGGTTTAGTTTTAACTTGAGCTAATTTTAAATTTTTATTTTGTTTAGCAATGACGTCAGCTAATTTCTTAAATGTGGTTAGCAGTTGTAGTGTTAGCGTAGCCGTTTAGCAAATTAGTGATGATATTAAATAGTTAGCTGACCCCGTAGTGGCTTAGCTAACTGCTAGCTGTGCCCACACTTGTGTAATTCGCAGATTTTAGTGTATAAATTCACCATTACAACCATGATGACTATTTAGAAACATGTCCAGCAGAGAAAGGAAACAAATCAAGGAAATGTACATAAGTTCTATGGTCCACAATATGTAGGCTATGATTTGACGCCAAACACATTCATCGAATTGACAACTTCAGAGCAAAAATACATTTTCCATGTCAACCATCTACGATCATTTATGATTTCTGTGGGTCCAATTATGTATGAACTGAAGCGAAAAATATTCGTTTGTGATAAATATTGGCAAATTTAATGCAAAAGTAGATTTTCTTTGATGGCCATCTTGAATTTTTCAGTGGTTTTTTTGTCCATAAACATCTGCACCAAGTTATGTTCTTGTATCTGTGTGTGAAAGTTTTCGCTGAAATATGAAGTTATCTGCTGCACCATGTCTTTGCTTTATTGAAATTAAATTACAAATGACAGAAAATGTTTTCAAATCTCATTTTTTATTTTAATCAGCACTTCTCTGAGTTTACATGAATTCAAAGTCCAACTAAACAGACGTTGTACAACGTCTGTTTAGTTGGACTCTGAACTACGGAAGCCCAAGGAGTACATTAGTGGGGGGAAAAAAGTCTCTTACCAAAATTGAGATCTTCATAACCAGCCCAGCTATTTGTGCTGCACATGATCAGAGGAAAACTGGGAGGAGGCTGAGTGTCCACAGGGTGGCGCTAACGCAGTGGCTTAGAGAAGGAAAGCAGAAGGGCTTTGATCCTGACAACTAAATCTGATCAGTGAGATGTTTGTGTCCAAGAGGTCTTGAATGCCCACTGAACACTTCTCAGGTGGGTCTCTGAGGGCCCCCTGTGGGGTCCAGAGGGTCCCACACCTTTCAGGAGACAAACCCAGAGGCCCCAGAGCCACAACTGGCTCTTTGGACCTTTGACTATAAATGATAAACAACTGAAGTTGTAGATACTCTTGTCAGATTTTCTTGGAATAATTGCATTTAATTTCCATAAATGACTCTAAAAGTGGCAGTAATTTTTATGTGGATCTATCTGTTGTTGGGCTGGAAACTTTGTGCAAATGTCAGCATCCCATATGAAAAAATGTAACCTAGAAATAGGAGTAAAAATGGTGGTTGTTTGAAAATGACAACAGATTTTCTGCAGTAGAGATTACCAAAGAATTATAAGTTATATTTTATTCTAAAGGTCAGGCAGTATTTGTGGCTCTAAAGTCATTTGATTTAGCAGAAATGGCTCTTTGAATTTTAAAGGTTTCTGTGCTGAACTGATGAAATGATCAGGTGTGGTCAGTCGATGTGTCTGAACGTCTCTGCCTCCCGTCTCCCTGCAGACCGCTCCGGCATCGAGAACGTGAACTCTGTGGAGGCGCTGCAGGAGACGCTGATCCGCGCGCTGCGGAGCCTCATCACCAGGAACCACCCCAATGAGTCGGCCATCTTCACCAAGCTGCTGCTGAAGCTGCCCGACCTGCGCTCCCTCAACAACATGCACTCTGAGCAGCTGCTGGCCTTCAAGGTCCATTCCTGAACTCTGGCACAGCCTGAACGGGTCCCGGGTTGGGCCCCGGCCCCGGGTCGGGCCCTGGGTCCTGCCCCGGCAGCTGTGCGTCCCCATGCCGTACTGTAGGCTGACGCAGCCGCACCGCGCCACCTCCATGTGTTGTGTTTGTGTGTAGCAGCTGTTCAGCGCTTAGAAGCACTTTCCTGTCTTGTGACTAAGGTTTCTGCATTCATAGTGCAATATGTGACTGCTTTGTTTGACATGGACAGCGTAGCAGTGGTTTCCAGTGGCTTACAGCACTCTGAATGTCGTGGAGGCGCTGACACTTTCCAGGGGGCCATCACAGAAGAGAGAATGTAGCTGAAACTGAATGATGTCTTATTTGACCCTTGTGGTGTTGTTGTCCATGTTCTGATCAAAGTGACTAATCTGATGACTGATGGATGGCACGCTGACACTCTGGATTCTCAGCTACTGAGAAGTTACTGCAGACACCAGCGGCTCCCCAGTGGCTGACTGGGCTCCGACCTGTTGGGTAGAACCTGACTGTAGTATTAGTGAAGTGACTGAGCTGTCAGAGCTGCTGGTGTTCACATCATTTAGTTTAGTTTTTAATATCCAGAGCTTCTGTCAGCGTGTGGAATGGGTCGCAGGAAACCAATTTCTATAGAAAGTATATATAGAATCTAAATATGTACTGTTATACATGACCATATGGATAACTATCTATAAAAATAAATTTTATAAGTGAGGTGAAGTTTTTTGTGTCGAGTATCTCAATTATAAATGAAAGTTTTTTCTCATATAAGAACAGTAAAAACTCAGTGTGCCGTTTTCTAGTCCGTCAGCAGAGGGCGTCAGTGCTGCTCTGACTCCAAATCGAAGACCCAAGAGAGGAAGCTGAGTGTCCACAGGGTGGCGCTGTGGACACTCAGCCACAGTTAGGTTTTCACAGCCTACTTTTAATAAATTTAGTAAGTTAGGAACCAAAGTCCAAACATTGACCCAGACTGTAAAGAGCCTGTGAGGATTGCTGTGAAAAATGTTTAAAGCCAAGAATGTGCAGAGATTCCACATGATCTGGGCTTTATGTCTGTTTTTCCTAATGACTTAAACATATGATGGAATGATTAGCAAGTCTAGAAATACAGGAAATATTCAGTAAAATATGAAATGATGTTCAATAACATAAGTTAACATATAAATTAGGGATGTGCCGATCAGGTTTTTTCCTGCCGATACCGATCACCCATGAGGGCCGATACACCGATACCGATCACCGATACCGATCACATTATTATTATTATTTTTTATCATAAACACTACCGGTTACATTATGTGGAAAAAGGAACCATGAATTCACCTTAATTTAGACAAAAACTTGTTTTTAATAACTTTTTTCAAGAAGAAAACTAAACAAAACAGGCATTGTGCAAATTGTACTGGTATTGATAATACTATCTTTAACAGACTGATAACATATGAAGGCTCTGAAGAGGCTAAATAATACAAAGAGCCAAAATAAAACCTCTCAACATTGCCAAGAAGTTCAAGTATAAAACTTAACATTCAAAGGCAAAAACAGGTTCCATTACAATAAACAATCCAGAGTTACTGAATGAAAACTTCCTGATCGCATGGCAGCTAGCTGATTACTGCTAGCTCTGATTGGCTGTTTCTGACTGAGCGGAGTAATTATGCAGAACAGGGAGGAGATCGATTCCTTTTTCAGAGATTATCTGTCTCATGTTAGGACAGCGAAAGTTTTAATATGTATGTAACATTTATTTTTTTAAGTTAGATGCTGCAGCTTTAAGCAGGTTCGGTGTGAGAGTCACCACCAGGTGGAGCAGAAGCGAAGCTCCGTCTGTGAAATATTACTACCTGTAGCGTAGCAGCGGTTCAACAGGAGAGCAGAACCAGCGTCTTACATCGCAGCTCGAAGACTTAAATAATTTTGCGGGTTATTTGTTTAACTTTCTGACCGTCATGGTTATCCGGGTGAGGGTTTGTAGCTGTGCGCTGCTTTACCTGCTATCTGATCCTCCGTATGTCTTTTTTACTGCAGTGAGCCTCGATGTAGCCAAACTCCTCAAGTATGGCTTTGTTTTTATGTCGTATTAGCTTCGTTGTGTTGATGCATTTTGACCTGCTTCAATTTTCCGCCGCAACAGGCAAACTTCCCCATTCACTCAGTGGTTATAGTTCCACATCGCTTTGGATTTGTTGCTGCGCGTTTGCGCAGTGTGAAGGAAAGAGGAGACCAGCTGCACAGGCAGGTTGGAAATGAGATGATCGGTATCGGCAACAAGAGCCAATGATCGCCGATCACCGATCATGCACTTTTTCACGAAAATCGGCCCGATTATGATCGGTGACCGATCGATCGGCACACCTCTAATATAAATGATGGCAATCACTAAGGCAGATGCACACATACAAAAGCACCTTCATACCACATATGAGGGTCATCAACCTGTTCCATTCTACCAGCCTCTTTTGCCACCGATGCTGCAAAATAAAACTCACCTCAAGCTGCTAAAAACTTGCACTAAGAAATCTTGTCTCATGAAAAAATTCATAACTCTAGTAATCATGACATGTAAATCATGATAATATAAGAAACACAAAAAACATTTGCTGGAGGAACAAGATGAATCTGGTCTGCTGTAGAGGAGAGAAAAGAGGAGACGAAGGTCTTTGCTCACTCTGGGCTGCGCAGCTATCAGCACCGCCGAGAGGGAGAGAAACAGGAGTCTGTGGTGTTACTGTTGTAGATAAAAAAGTGTACCAAAGCATCATTTAATTTTTCATTTGACAGTTATTCCCCAAATCTGCAGGATCAAAGCACTGTAGCTGATGTTTGACACATGCTACATCACAGACAGCGACACAACTAAACTATAAAGCACCACTACTTCTGTAATACCAGCTGATCATTCTGAGGAGGACTGACCCATCTGTAGGTCCACAAAACCTGCCCAGAGGATTCTGAAGAGGTTCTCCAGAACCTTCTGGCTTAAGGCCAGCATCCATCATTGTGTTCCAGAGAACACGCCTTATGAAACATCAGACACACAGTTCTTTCATAAGACGTGAGGACAACGTAACTATGAGATGTGAGGATGACACCTGAGCATGACTGGGCGTGGGATAAGAAGGAAGGTGGCAGATCTGGTGACACGGTGTCATCACAGAATCTCAGAGTGGATCGGGTCAAGCAGATGATCCTGAACAGATCAGGAGAACCACAACGTCCTGCGGTGAGTCGCTGAGCTCTGCTCACTGAGCCACCTTACGGTCCACCAGAACCAGAACTCACTGGGTTCATCTCCAGGGTCCATGAGCTCTAAAAGCACCTCCAGCACACTGTTAAAGGTTTGAAGCTGGCAAAGATGTCAGATTGTTGTTCAGGTCCAGAAGTTACAATGACCAGGGGCCGATTCACAAGGATGTGGCCCCGGGGCACGAGGCAAAAAAAAGAAAAAAAAAAGAAAAAGAGATTTTCCTAAAATAAATGACACATTAGGTCAACATTAGTCCTACGCATCAGCAAGTATGAAGTGATGCATGGTAGGTTTATTATATCTCCAATAATGTTGCTCTTATTTCGAAAGAAATAGACTATAACTTTATAATTTTTTAAAAACTTGAATACTGATTACATTCATAAAGAACTAAAACTTTTGCAAAACATGCATTAATATATGTGTGTATAAAGGGATTTTGAACCGGGTCAGGAAGTGACTAAATTCAGAGTGTCTACATGTAGTTCTGCTCAAGAACTGTGAAAAGTAACTCAATAACTAAATGTATGATGTCTAACTTCTTTTATGTTAACAAATTTCATTAATCTAAGTTGTGTCTCTACTCTGGCATGTGATCCAGGGGTCTTATCCACATTATCAAACTTCAATACCATCACAAGGTCAACATTAGGCTGGCAGCAGGCAGGACCTTCCACTGGACTTCAGCCTTAAATATGATGCTGGCTGAATGGTGGATGGTGTGTAGAGGAATATGTTCTGATCAGTCAGTTTGAAAACAATCCTTATTAATTACATAGTTTGGTACGACAACAATAATGAACTGATTTAATACATCGTTAAATGTCATTTGAATCAAGTATGGATTATCTGGATGTATTTAATACTGAAGGTCTGACATTAAGATAATTCATTTCATACAGAAAAAGACAAGAGATGAAAAAAACATGCAAAGACAAAACTCTTAAAACCATGTTTATTCTAGAGCCAGTTCACATTAGTTGCAACCATCATCCATTGTGTGCATTTCAAAACCTTTCCCAGGTCCTCTGTGTTCATGTACGACCACTGGGAAGCTGATTACCAGAGGATGGTTCCAGTAAAACCAGTTCATTCGCACCATCACTGCCTTTCTCTTCCAGTCAGTGTAGAACGGGTCATACAAGGAACGACACTCAATGTACAAAGGAGGGGCATCTGGGCTGACAGTGGGTACACCAGGATCCAGAGGTTCTCCTACGCTTGTGTGCAAGTGTAGCTGCTGCATTTTGTACTGACAGTGAAGTCCAGCTACAGTCCTGTAAAATGGATTTTACCAAACAACTAATGCTGCACTAACATTTTATGATTTTAGCTGCTTTGCTCAGTTCCTCTGCCATGATGTTGGGTCAGCACTAGAGCAATCACTTTGTTAATATTACGCAAAAACAATACCATGTTCATCTTATGCTAACATGTTAAAAAAAAATCTGCATTCTGAAAATATACATCCTATTTCAACTGTACTGTAAAAAAAAGTTTTTCTATGGTGCAAGTCTTGTGATTGGTTTGTGACTGAGTAACCTTAATAAGAACAAGTGGGAAGAGAGAACAGTGAACAGGCACCGGTTCCGTCAGCACTGACAACGTTTATGTGCACCGACAATGAGAACATGTTGAAAAGGAAAACAACTCAGATTCTAAAACCAGAACTGAGTTTGCTTTTGGAGGAAATCGTCAGTTTTGGTTTGTTCAGCTGGAGCTCTGCCTTCACAAACAACATGAAATTTTTTCTAGAGCTTCATTTGGAAACAGAAAGCTGGACTTTCAGCTGCTTCCTTCCTCCTGACAGGGACAAGGCAGCAGAGCAGGAGTGTGATATTTGGAGATCAGTTGAACTATTTTGTTGTTTATGGACCCTTGGATCATCCTCAATAGACATTTTAAAGAAGACAAAAAGAGAGACAAGAAAAAGAGTAGACTCATCATGGCTTTAACTGAACTGTTAAGATCAGCTTTACTATGATTTACTGAAATAAAAAGTTTGAGAACTGAACAAAAACACAGACTCAGTGCCAAAGCATCCTGGAGTCATCTATGGTTTGGTTCAGGAAACCAATAACAAAACTAAATACTACTAGCAATATGAGCTCAGAAAATATGTCCCCTCCTCTTTCTACAGAGTTAAACACTGAAGGAACATTTTTTTATAAATTGAGGCCGTTCAGTAGGGCTTCTGCTATAAGACAAAAGTCTGCGGAAGTGTAAAAAAAAAAAAAAAAATCCAGTTTATTCCTGTGACATTGATGCTTGATTTGAACTTCAACCACACTGAGTTTGACTTCAGGAGCCTGCAAATGTCCAAACCAGGCTGGGAACGAACTAACTGTTCAGTCAGGACTGTACCGGCAGCCTTCTGTGAGTTAACACAGTTACTGCTGATGGATGGAATATTGACAACTGAAGGCATTTTTGTTTTTTCATAGCTAAATTAAGACGTGGTCATTACACATTTGACTTTGGTTAAGGTCTGAACTTTGACTAGGCCTTAGTAACTTCATCATGCATGTCTCAAAAAAGACTTTCTGCAAAGAACTATTCCAGACAAGTCATACTTTAACAGAGATTTTGCTGACTGTGTCCTGTAGACTTTGTTAGTTTCTGATTTGTCCAACAGAACAAAGCAGATCCTGAGGTGGTTCTGTCGGAACACTCACAGTAGAATCTGTTCCAATGGTTTCAACTTTAACATCAACATGTGACATTTCCTTGTTTCTCTAGAATGATAACGGAGTTTGGAAATGACTTTCTACACATTTAAGAACAGGTTCTGATCCATGGCAACAGTTGCTACTTCAGGGTCATTGCTGGTGTGTTTTTCATTAGCATTGTGCTAACACATGCCTTGAAGGTCTTGAGTATCAAACTGAGTAAAGTTCTGCTTCCTAGATGTTCCCACCCACCATTAAACCCAGTAAAAAACTTTTTTGAACACGTTTATGCATTACAGTGATATTAGTGTCCACCTGACTGATAAAAAATGTGTATTTTATTCCCATTAGATTGATACAGTAACTAGATCAGATCAGACTGGAAGTCAGAGGAAGCTAAAAGCTAACATCTCAAGAAGTTTCAAAGTGCTTCATGAGTCTCATAATCTTTTGTAACTTGTAAAAACACAGTCTTGGTTTCTATGGTTACTCATTTATACACCCTTCCCTCCTGCCCCCCATATCAGAATTCCAACCTGGAAAGACAAAGCTCACCAGACAGACCAGAATTTTGTATCCAATATGGCCGCTCATCGGCCATATTGGATACAAACAGACATAGTGAAAACTGCGACTAAATTAATTATTAGCTCTTCTTATGGTTTAGTGTTATATTTTTTATTTGTAAAATATATATTTTTAAAACATGTCCCTTTTGTGTTTGAACACTTAAAATGAAGGGACATATATTATGGACAGGTATTGCTAATAGTAGCACCAAATGCTACATCCATTGGTTTTGCATGATAACCAGTGTAATATGTCTTTTCTGAAATCATACTTATTCTCTTTCATAAGACAAAATTTTGAATCCACTTTAGATGTGGTAATGCATCAGTAGAACATGTTAGAGTTGTCTGTCTTTTTTTTTAGTGAGCATTTATTATTTATTAAATAAATATGGAAAGGGGATCAGAAATAATAAAAGTGAGGGGAGACCTGGGGTCTTGTTTAGTTCCCTGAGTTTACTTCCTGGATGGTTTTGGTTGAAGAGGGCCACACGACATACAATCTGTTTGTAACAAGAAGTCAGACTGCAGATGGACTCTCTACTACAAAGTCATTATGTGGACTTTAAAATAAAGTTTCTTATTAGTGACAGTAAGATGTTTGTGGAGAAGTGGGTGTGCACGTAAAGGTGGTCAGTGCTGCTTCCCCAAACCCCCGTGGCTCAGCATGGCCTGACCCTGCATTTCAGGTTGGCTACCTGAGTTTGGGCATCTTTGCGTCCTCCTCCGTCTGATTGTCTGTGCATTTTGTTTCAACCTGTACAGTTCGAGAGGTGTGTGTTTGTGTGTGTTGGTGTGAGGTCCAGGTCTTTCTAACACTGTAGCAAGTCTATTGCTTTGATGAAAAGGCATCACTTCACAGAAATGAGAGAAAAAGTAAAAAAATAAAACCACAAGCTGTTTTCAGGTGGAGAGGGAAGCTTGGTGAAAGCCAGACAGACGAATGAAACTCTTTCCACGGAATAAAAACCTGATAATCTCTGAACATCAACAAAAACACAACATGCTGACTAAAACAATGACATGAAAGTGAGATGTTTTTTTTTCTTCTTCACAATCTCACCAGCGTCTTCGCTGGGTGACGGCCAGCTGATGATATCAGGTTTGTTTTGGACAAGTTAACATTCATTCAGCCTTCAGATCCCACCAGCTGGCAGAGTGGCGACTCTGACCTGCGCTTTCTGAGCATGTCATTCAATCAGCCATAACATTATGACCACTGACTTGTGAGAGTGAACCACTGACATCCTGTTCAGTCCCACCTTGTCATGTTTATCCATAGACTTTTGTTGAAAAGTTTGCTGCACCCAAACTGTTTAAACAAAACTGATTAAACTTGGCTGAACATGGCAAACATTTTGAAAGAAAGTGACGCAAAACGTGTTTTTATTCTGAGAATAAATTTGTTCAATCAAGCCCCAAACAATGTGAAAACTAGACGTATTTTGTCAATAATTTTGCTTTATTATTGATACATTGAACCCCATCCCTTTCCTATAGAAAATACAATCGGCCTATTTAATTTGCTTTTAGTTTTTTTCCATCGAGTCAGAAGTATTCATGAGACCCTGGATAACGTGTGAAGACCCAAAAGCATGAGGAGATTCCCAGATATCTCATAAGGTAATCCTGATAGGACTGTGGTTGTTTTTGACTCATAATGTAGACAATTTTAAACCGTAACATCCATCCATTTTCTTTACACCCTTGTCCCTCAGTGGGGTTGGGAGGGTTGCTGGTGCCTATCTCCAGCTAACGTTCTGGGCGAGAGTCAGGGTACACCTTGGACAGGTTGGCAGTCTGTTGCAGGGCAACAGAGAGACACACAGGACACACACTCACACCTAGGGGCAATTTGGAGAGGCCAATTAACCTGACAGTCATGTTTTTGGACTGTGGGAGGAAACTGGAGTACCCGGAGAAAACCCACCATGCACAGGGAGAACATGCGAACTCCAGTGACACTCATGTCATGGCAAAGACCGGGGCCGGGAATCAAACCCAGAACCTTCTTGTTGCAAGGCAACAGCTCTACTAACTGCGCCACTGTGCAGCCCTAAACCCTAACATATTACTGCATATTTAAGGATTTACTTCCTCTATCACCATGGAGATTCATAATTTAAACGTTAGATCACATAAAGTCTCCCGCCTTTGCCTTTTTCATCTTTTTCTTATCAGAAACCCAGCCTGGTTCCTCAGCTGCAGCTCAAAGTGCTGATTCAGGTGGAAAGGTGTCAGAACTCTGTGTGTGGTGCTGTTTGCTGGGCCCGGCGCCGTCTGAGCTCAGACCACTCTGCTCAGTCTGCTCCGTGGAAGAAGCATGTTGGTCTGATGAACTAGATCTGGTCTTACATTACATGGACGGCTGGGTCTGAGTGCTGCTGAACTGGACCAGAACCTGAAGCTTCCACATGTACCTCTAACTGTCATGGTTGAGTCCAGACCTTGATAATAATAATAATAATAATAATAATAATAATAATAATAAAATAAATAATAAACTCACCAACACTGAAAAAACACAAAATAATACCAAGTATTTGCTTTAGATTCCAGCTCTGATATCTTAGCACCCTTAAAATTAGACAAAAATAACTTTCAAGAGACTTTTCTGCAAGTCATAGCAGCTTATTTTGAGTCAATAATTATTAAAGTGTAAGTTCCACAAGTGGATTTTTTCACTTAAATCAGGAAAATGTCTTGGGTGGAGCTATGAGGGGAGCTGGTCTGGAGACATAAAGCCTTTATCATGATAACACATTTTCTTAACTGATAAATGATCATGATAAATAATAAAACTGGTTTTATGAGACCATTTTAAGTCATGTATTGATAATAAGTCATAACAACACTAAAGACCTATAGACTTGAATTTTGTAAAGAACACTTAATACTAGAACTGGAAGATATTTTAAATATGTAAAACAAGACACACCAACCAAAAACAATAAATAAAAGGGAAATGGAAACCACATACAGACGAGCCATGAGAAAAATGGATTATTATGTACCTGTAAACAAAACTGGCCTTCCAAAAATTTGGAAATGATCAAGCTCATTTTAATTTCTCATGCGATTGATTGATTCATTGTGGACCGCAGGAAGAACAGCCATCGTTATGGCGATGGCTGAAGGGATCCAAATAAATAAACAAATAAACAAACATTGCTTAGTTGTGAAGAAAATCTACCAGTGGAACTATAACTCTTTAAATCTATATGTAAGAAACTATGTAAGAAGTTACTTTTAAGTTAGTTTTGTCTTATTTCAAGTGTGCTGTAGAGATACTTGCAGTAAAAACAAGACAAAACTACTTGGTAAGATTTTGTGTTTTTGCAGTGTTTTCCTTTCCCGCTTAGAGGTTCTGGCCCGGTTTCAGTCCAACTGAACATCTGATGATGTTAGAGATCATCTAGAGCGAAACGACGAGCCACTGATGGTGTTCGAGTCCCTGTTAATGGGGCGGAGCTGGTTGGGAAGGAACGGCGTGCTAACAGTCATAATGTTATGGCTGATTGGTGGAGGTGTCAGGCGTACTGTACATGACATTATGTTTGTGTTATAGTGTACATGTGTGTCACTGCCAAGCTGCGATTCAGACAGACAGACAGACAGATTCATTTCACCATCATAGCACCATGACATCACTGCTTCAGCTGGCAGTGTTGTGATTACAGAGAGCTGGAAATGAAGAGAGAACAATACTGACATGATTGGATGAGAACTCTGATCACCATGGCTGAGATCTCCACTGAAACATGACTCACTCTCTGTCCCCGTCAGGTTTTACAAGCTATTAAATATGATCATATTCACCATTTTTATATCTAAGAAATTATTTCAATGTGTGTGGGGAGTGAGGGGTCAGGGGTCACACACTTTGTTTTGGCAAAAAATCAAATTCGTTATGATGACCAGTGATTGTGGTTTTGGCCAGCAGTGAGATTGTGTTTGTTAGTCCTGACCAGTCTGTGGGGATGAGGATCAATTTAACACTGCATCTGCTGCTGCTGCAGATATCTACTGCTGCATCTACTGCTGCTGCAGATATCTACTGCTGCATCTGCTGCTGATATCAGATGCTGCAGCTGCTGCAGCATCTGCATCTACTGCTGCATCTGCTGCTGCATCTGCTGCTGCATCTGCTGCTGCGTTCCCTCAGCTGTCGGCTCAGTCTGAATCTCCCATTTGATCAGCTTCTTTCAATTTAGTCTGACTTCTGAGGTGAGTCTAATTTTTGCAACAAAATTTAAAAACTCTAATTTTGCATTTTTTGCTGTGGGGATCAGCTAGGAAGTTATGAGCTCTGAGTATCTTCCCTGAAATAGAGAGCTAGCACCTTAGTTTGAATCATTTTCCCAGCTGTTAAAGATTGTCACAAAGTGTTTTCAGCGTCTAGTTAGAGTACTTCTGTGTTACAAAAATATAGCTCTTCAAAAATCTAACCAAAGTAAAAAAACAATCATGCTTTATACATTCTGTTCTAAGTTATGCTGCACATTGTTTAAGTTTTCTCACTGCATGGAGCCTCATCTGAGGATACAGTGTGAAATCCCTCCAGTAAGATCGGCTGGAGAAACATTTCAGGTGATTAAAACAAACAAAAAACAATTTTCATTTAAAATGTTATAGCAAAAATATTTCCTACCGTTGCAAAAGTAATCTGGTATATTACGATGATGTTTGTTTTTATTTAGATTGTGACTTTAAATAAGAAGTAGACAAAATGTATGAGTTGTTAATTGTGCAGAACAGAACATTTGGTTCTGCTTATTATAGAATAACAGCAGGAGCTGATTTGATGACTTCATGCATGTTTACCAGCTACTTTATTGTGTTTCATTTGGTTTTTTCTAGTAAGTGTGAAAATAATGTAGTAGGCTTCTTTCAGCCAGCTGCTTAGCAGCGTCCAGCAGAACAGTGGGGGTTGTGTAGCACATTCCCAGCCACGCAGAGTCTGCCTGCTTTCAAAATTCAGATTTTTCTGAGAGCTTCTGAATGCAGCTTCATTTGATATGAGCAGCTGACTTTTAGAGTGAGTCAGGAGACAGTGTGATTCCTCAGGACAAACTGAATGAACCAGAAACCAAAGGGAGAAACATCAGAGCTGCTCTGATTTTCTGCATCAGGTCAACTTTCACTGAGTTTCTGTAGAACATGAAGGAAAAAAAAAAAGACAATAACTCCATAGTTTCTAATGTTCAAACAGCTGTTAATAAAATCACCGTTATGCCAACTGTACAATTATCAAGAAAGAAAAAAAAAAACTAGAGTCAAATTGGAGGTGAGAAGTTATACGCACAAAAATAACGACAAACCAAGAAAAAAAAAAGGCTATTCACATGTACCCGCAATGTGAGGAATGATTTCATCCAAAACTAGACCAGGGAGCTAGTCCTAAACTATGGAATGAAGTGACACTCAGTAGTGCTATCAGAGAGTTCGGGGAGATGGGCCTCCGGCTGGTACCACTGGTACCACCAGGGTGCCCAGGCTTTGGACAACGCATGTACACACAGTCCAAACACACTCATACGCTGCCGTCCGTTGGTCAGTCCTCAAAGACCTCCAGGAAGAGCGGAGGGAACAGCTCGGTGGGACACTCCACTTTCATGTGGAGGAAGCGGCTGGCATGGCAGGCGCCGATCATGCGCAGGTCTGTCACCTTCATCAGCAGCTTGGGCCAGAAGTGCGCCACCTTGTGCTTGCGGTAGTTGATGTAATGTTCGAAGGCCAGCAGGAACTCTTCTTGGCAGCGCTCGATTCGCTCCACGCTGGTCAGGCCTGGACGATCTGGACACACAACCACAGTTACTATGACAACCAGAAGGCGGCAGAGAATCCTAAATGAGTTTGCTGCAGTTAGAGGAGTAGCTAATTTTCTTTTTCTGTGAACAGGAGGCAGATGTTATAAGTTTATACTTCTTTCTGGTCCTTTTCAGTCATAATTTATTTTAGTTGTTACATGAACTGTTTATATTTATTATTGAGTGGATAAAGCAAAACTTGAAAAAAAAATGAAATGAAAATAAAAAGTGATCATAAAGTAGGGGTGGGTGATACACACTGAAAGTTTTTTCACAATATTTTCTTGGCGATGTTGTGATCATTTTAAAAGTGACTTTGTGATTTTTTCTAGATAGCTGTATGGCTCAGCAACGATAGACCAATGAGCACACACACCGCTCCAGGAAAACATTCCCATGGTAACCAGGTTCTTTAAGACAACAGTCATGTAACAAAGACTGATTTATATCACTGAGATGCACACAGCAATGGCATTTAGTCATATTTCCAAATGTATTTGTTGCTACACCTTTATTGAACAAACAGTGAAGACAAATAGTAAAAATAACAATCCTGACAGTTTTATGTGTTTTAAAATATGATTAATTAGAATTTATCATGACAATAAATCATGATAAAATCTTATCGGGAAAATAAATTTATCACAATAAACAGCAGAAAGTAACTTTTAAACTGGCATAAACATTAGCAGGAGTTTTGTTTGTGTTCTGATGGCTGCATGAGGACGATGTTGTGAATTGTAAAACTGAACTCATTTATTCTCTTCAGGTTCTGTCTCTCTGGCTCACACACTCTAACCAGGTTTCTAATTTAACTTCCTGTTCCACGACGTCTCTGGAACACTGAACCGGCAATGAAAGACGTGTGATGCTAAGCGCTAACAAATGCCGTTTCTTTTTATTGCTTTGCAAAACTATTTTGTATGATTTGGTCCTGCTCTGTAAACAGTTCATGTTAACTTGAATGACCAACATGGAATTCTTCTTTTGCACTTTGACCTCTCCTCAGGACATGATTTGATTTGTATTAAGGGTTTTGAGAAGGTAGATGAAAATGTGCAAATTCTTTTTTTCCCAAGATCCATGTTTAGATTCCTTCTTTCTTGGGAAGGTTATGTACAGCAAATTCAACTGTTTTGTAGGACCATGTTATGGCAAAAATAAAACAAAACATTTGCGACTTTTTGAAACAGATCATTTTTTGCCAGGCGACTTCCTGCAGGGACTGATTAAAAGTTGTTTTATTTAATTCACATGAGAGTTTTACACTAATGTACTGATTCCATGTTACAGCATTTTACTGCCATTGATAATACTTGTTGCTGTCTTTATGTGGGAAGTAATAAGCAACATGAAAGGATAATAAAAACTGCAAGCTGTGATGTGTTTCATATTAAAACTAGAAATGCTTCCAGTGAGCAGAACAGAAGGGTAGCTTGGCCCCGCCTCCGTTCTGCATGAGCAGTATTGATCTTCATTGAGGAGCACACAGACCCAAGATAGCTGGACAAAGCTCCTCACATTGATTATGTTAATTAATTGATTGTTTAATATTGATTTCATGTCAAAGCCAAGTATTCACTCAATCTGTGCTGGCAACAGAAGATGGAGTAGTCAGTGTTTGTGGATGGCGCACGCACTAAACAATAGCAGAGCAGTGGGTTTTCATCCGGCTTACCGGATGACAGAAGGATTACAGCCTGCAGGAGAGCCACCTCAGAGTCATCCAGGTTGAAGGAGGCCAACGACACGCCCAGATCAAAGATGGCGTCCGACACCACGCCCAGACCTCCGTTCTTCAGCTGACCTCGAGTTACTGCCATTTCCCCGTTGAGCGTGAGGGTTTCGCTGTCCGGGTCGTAGCGTACCGCCGCTCGCAGCGACATGATCTCCATGCAGCAACCCTTCAGCAGGATGATCTGGTCTTCACAAGGCAGCTGGGAACGTCGGGACACACACAGACCACGGAGTGTTACTGTGCTGCTGACCATCAGAGAGTAGAATCATACAGAGGAAGAAAAACTCAACACCGACCACAGAGAAGTAACTCAACGCTAGCAATGCTAATGGTGGCATGATGCTAACAGCATTAGCATTAGTGTTGTCTACAAAGCATGGAATAACTTGAGACAGCCAAAGACTAAAGTTTTATAATTTGCTTTAAAATGCAAATTACAATGAATATTAATACCAGTCGTCATATTAAATATGTAATTTAATTTAAGATTACAAGAATTTTTCCAATAACTTCAACAATATTTACTTATTATTATGCTGTATTATGTGTAGCATCCCTTTTATTCTTTGTTTATTCATATATTTTGAATTATATTTTATTATCTTTAGAGAAAATTATGTAAAAAAAATCCTATTTGACAAGAGAAAATATTTCTTCTTATTTTTAATAATTAATATAAACGGAATAATTTCAATAATTTAATGAATTTGTACAAATAGAGAAATGTATTTTCCTTATTTATACAGATTTTTTTCTCGATCTGTAGCAAACTGTTGGTTTGTTCCATTTGGTTAAACCTTTTCAGAATGTGTGTATAGTTTTGTTTCATCATTATAGAAACATAAATAATACACCTTTTGGTGCTTACTTGGGAAAACTACAACAGATTTGAAGGTAAATCTAAAATAATATTCTTTAGTTGTACAACTTTGACACTGAAAAGTGTCCAAATTATTTCCAGTTTTTTCTTGGTGCTCTTAAAGTTTTGGGTCAGTTTTTTGCCGTGTTGACCAGCAGCAGAGCTCTCGCCTCTGACACCTACCTCACAGAACATTGGCAGTTTTTTGGCAAAGTCCACTACTCGGGTTATGGCAGGGGTGATAATTTTTGTAAACTGACTGAAGGCTTCAATATCCACTTTGTTTTCCTCAGCTGCATTGACCACGGAGGCTTGACCACAATCCTCAGGCTAGAGGACAGAGAACAGGGAAAAGTATCCAGTTTACATATTTTATGATTTGTATTTTATTAAAATAACATTCATGTGTCGATGTTGGGAAACTAGTTTGGGGACCGGTTATGATTTTATTGGTTATAGCTGCAGATTCTTACCTTAGTATCCTTCACCCCTGCTGCACTCTGGTCAGAAGTATAGAATAAATTACATGTTATTTCATTAAGAAGCATTGCTTCCTCGACCTGTTGGATGATCAACAGGAATCGTGAAGTTTCAATGAAGAACCCGTGTCAAGTCAACTAAGAAGAAAACAAGTTAAACTGAGGACAGATGAAACGTGAGCAGACAGAAAACAGGTGCAGAGATGAAGGAGTTCCAGCTGAGTTTCTGTGGCAGGATTAAAACACGGAAGTTTCCTTTAAACAGTCACATTCTAATTTTAACAAGAGTCACTATTATGACTGTTACTGGGCTAATTTTACACAAACATGGTTTTAACCATGAGAGACATGAGAATATTCAGATAAGAATATTAAAGTTCAGAACAAAAACATAACAGGGCTGAATATATAAATGTTACAAAAACATAGTTGGAATCCTGCCACAGAAACTCAAGATGAAATTCCCAGCAGACAGACTTAATCTGAACAGAATTATTAGATTAAACAGAAAAAAGCAAATTTGTTATACAAACAAAATAACAAAAACAGCTCTGAAGCATAAAATCAGAAGCTGTTGAAGAAAGAGAGAGAAAAAAACGACAACAAAAGAGAACTTTAAAAGTAAAATTGAGTGATTAGTAGCAGCAGTTAAAGGTTGTTGCTTAGAGGCAGAAAACATGACAAAAGTAAGATGTTCCATTTTAAATAAGTGCTGCTGCGTTCAGGAACACTGTTTCCTTCGTCCAGCTAACTCTCCTCACCTCCTCTACAAGGAGATACAAAAACAACACATGGACATATTAACACAGGGAGCAGTGGAACAGTGGCTGTGGAGGCAGAGGGGGAACAAGGCTGTGATGGGGCTGGGGGCTTGGATGAGGCAGAGTAAATCAATGCAATGATGGCTGTGGTGAGGAAGAGGAGGGGGGCGGGCGGGGTGGGGGGACGACTCACCAGGAATTTCCTCTTCTGCTTCCAGTGGTTGCCCTGAGCATTGGTGGACATGTGGGCCTCCGTCACCAGGCGGATGAGCTCCCACTCCTCCTGGGTGGGCTCCAGTCGGTCCCACGCCGTCTTCTGCAGCTCCTCCCTCCGCCGGCGCTCCCGGTTCTCCTCGATCAGCTTCCGCTTGGCCAGCCTCTTGCTGTCGTCCAGAACCACTGGAGCCGAGCGCAGCGGCGGAGAGCGGGGATGATGAGAGCAGACAGGAAGAGGAAGAGGAAGAGGAGGAGGGGGGGCAAAGGGGGGTGATTCAGCTGACTAAAGCTTACACACACTCTGCATTCACAACCAGCAAACGTTTTATTGTTACAGATGAATTATGAGACTTATTGATTTGTCTCTGAAATGAATAGATATTATGGACAGACATAATTTAAGATGAATTTCGTTTCTTTGTTTTCGATCTGATGAACAGCAGAGAACTGGAAATACAATTTCATAAAGATTTTTTTCTTTTTACTAATAATAATTAATAATTTTAGTTTTTTCAGTTCTTCTTACTGCATAGATTATAAGTAGGCTTCATGTTGAGGGTTGTGTTTGTTAGTTACATTACATTAGTTGTGAATTAGAGCTCTGTAATGTTAAGGGTTTTTTAATTAAGCTAATCTGTGATATACAATAAATAATCAATAATTTAGAATATTTCTTATGATTGAGCTAATATTTCATTTAAAAAGTTTTTATTTTGTAATTTATTCTAATCCTAAATGTCATGTTTCATTTGCTATAAGCAAAAAATGTTATATTTAAATTGAATATTTAACAGAAATTTTAATGGCTGGTATGAATAAAGTGGATGTACTAATTAAAATATTGTTTCTTAAAAATTTTTTTTTTTTTGCTTTCAGGAGGAAAATATTCACCATGCTGAATAGCTTTGTTTTATTTATACAGAAAAATGCATCAAAAATACCAAGTGTTGAATGCAGTTTTGGTTTATATTGAATAAACAATAACTTTATGGTGCAGTGGAACATTTTTTGTTATTAAAGGCATCTAGTGTGTGTAAATGACATCAACGTCCAGTTTGCGCAGATTATTTGAAACAAAGGTTTTAGTGTACAGATTATCAGACATCCCCCGGGTTTTAAAAGGATTTAAGATGAATAGGTTAAGAAACTATTACACACACACACACACCCACACACACACACACATTAAGACAAACAAAAACAATAGGAGTTAATGTACTCACAGTCTGTTGCCATTCCTACTGCTATGCACTTCTTGAAGCGACATTCTTGGCACTGGTTCCTAGTCACCTTGTCGATGACACACTTCCCCTCGTACTTGCAGGCGTAGGTTGGGTTCAGGTTCTTCTGAATGGTTCTCCTGAAGAATCCCTGCAGAGGAAGCGGCTGCATGATCAGGGCTGATCAGCAATAGCAGCAGCTGCGTAACATAAGCAGATAGGGCTGAAACGATTCCTCGAATGATTCGAGTACCTCGATTACTAAAATTCCTCGAGGAAAATTTACCTGCCTCGAAGCTTCGTTAATTTATGTTTTATTAGTTAGCGCACCGTGTTCCGGCCGGGACTTCATTTGCGTTGCGCGGAGCTCTCACTTCCGCCTCTGAGTTGTTGACAAAAGCTAAGTCTCAGCGGCATAAAGTCCAATCTTCAAGATTGGCCCGTGGGGATTTTATTGATTGATGATAATGCCTGACTTTTTATCGTTTTTGGGGAACCAATAAGCATCCTTAAAATGACTGGGGGAATGCCTGGAGTACGGCAGCATTTCTCCTCCGGGTCTGCTGGTTGAAAGCGAACGGCAGGAAGAGCGCTGAGGTGAGCGGATAGACTGAACAGGGCGGGCGGCTGAGTAGCTGATGCTTACCGTGTAAATGTAGCTTTACCGACGAACCGCACAATAAATTTCATATCCCGGTCTGAAGAAACGGGTGGCGGAGCGCATTGTACATGGCTGGTAGATGAGTTTCTGAGTGTGACCAGTGAAGGTGTCGTAAATATCCCGTATTGCTTCCCCCGTGTTCGTCCCCCGGTCTAACGGTTCGTCAGTCCGCTGGTCTATTTCCTCCCCTCCACCCCATCTTACGTTCGTTCATTCGCCCTCTCCTCCCACTCCAGGCGGCATTTCCCGTATTTTCAAACCCAAAGCGTGACAGGTTAGGTGGCAAGGTGAGTTTAATTAATCTATTAAACTCACTGAAGATGAATACATAAACTAAAAGCTGGATTGTAGACATTTTTATAAGCAAATTTGTGAGCCTGCCTCTTTATTAAATTCAATATAATTTCAGATTTTTCTATAACTTTTCTTCTGGTTAACTTAGAAAGTGAGCTATTATTGTTATAGGTTAGTTTTCTAAACTACAAGAAAGCAACTGTTAGGGATGCTCAAATATGAAAAATTGGACTGATTGATATCTGATAGTAACACCGGTATTATGCCAGATTTACCAATATTTCATTTTATAATTTTTTTTATCCGATTACTCGATTAATCGTAAGAATAATCGATAGATTACTCGATTACTAAAATATTCGTTTACAACAGCCCTACAAGCAGAAGGCCCGTCATGATACCTTGCAGCCTTCGCATGTGATGCAGCGGTAGTGGTAGCCTGTGGCTTTGTCCCCGCACACTACACACAGCTCATCCTTGTCCAGGTAGCTCGGTATGTAACCTGCAGGCAGAAACACAGAACAGGGACAAACTTTATTGTGGTTGTTTTTAAAGCACAGAATTTAAATGTTCATGAGTAACAGTTACTCATAAAACTCCTGTTTTTCAGATGCAGTAGAGCTGATTTGCTGCTGAGCACAACAAGTGATGCTAAAGAACTGCTGGCATGTTTTAAACTTCTACATTTATTCACTTACAGTAGTTCTTCGTCAGGAATGCAGAATTGTATGCTTAGAAAATTTGATAAAGGGAGTAAAATCTCGAAATGCAAAAGTTTCTCTATTCTTAAGCAGAATCCAGACTGGTGTAGAAATCTGGGTTTTCTTTTAGGTTTTAACTTGATTGATTTTCTTTTGTCTGATTTATGGAAGAAATGTAAAGACATCAAAATGAAACTACTGTAAATCACACACGCACACGCACACACACACACACACACACACACACACACACACACACACACACGCACACACACACACACACACACACACACACACACACACACACACACACACTATTGTCAGTTTCTACCATATGTGAGTAACATATCATGTTAAATGTGTTGTTATGTAGAATCCCAGCCCCAGATTAGTTTCTTTTCCTTCCAAAGTAATCTTCCAGCTAACTTCGTTAACATCTTGCTCTGGCCCTAATGAGATCAGACCTTGGAGCCGGTCAGTCTTCAGGATCGGAGGTGCACAAACTGATCAATATCTATTTAGGGCTTTATTAAAAGACAAAAAGAAAAGAAATAATGAATCGAACATCAGCCTTCTGTTGCCTCAGCATCAATCAATACAAAACCTAAACTTGCCTCAGTCAAACCCTCTGGAGCCGCCTACCACCGCGGGATGCCAGGAGTTGTGGCTTCATGCTGATCGCACTTAATTTAAAAAAGCCACACAGCATCGATTCATAAATCACTACAGAGTCATCACTAATAATCACATAGATCTAATCAAAGTAGCTCCTGGAGGCTGGCTTAATCAATGCAATATATGGATTTGGACATGCAGCAGTTGACTCCACTCATACAAATCATTTTGACGCCGAGGTCCAGATGCCATACCTTTTCTGTGGGCCCCTTGCATCCACTGCAGATGTGAATAATCAGGTTTAATCTCAGGAAAATACTCAGGCTGATGGTGGAAGTGGCTGAGAGGGACCTCCATGTTGCAGAACTCGTTCTTAAAGGAGGAAGGGCCGGCAGCGTAGGAGCAGGAGTAGTGCTGGCCGGTGGGCCAGGCCTGCTCCATGCAGGGCGGGTGATGCAGGGGCTGTGGCTCGTAGTGTCCGTACCCGGCCCCTTCTCCGGGGTACATGCAATGCTCCCCGCCACCCTGAACGGCGTAGCCCCCGACCCCAGAGTGGGGCATCTCGTACATGTCCGGTATGCAGTAGTTCATCATGAAGAGCCACAGAGTAGCAGAAACTAACCTCAGATCTCTTCTCTGGAGTTAAAAACCAGGCAGGATCAACCAATCAGGCTAAATAGATGAAATATCCATCCTCAACCAACAAAAAAACAAAAAACAACCCCCCCCCAAAAAACAACTTCATCAAGTTGCACCAAAGAAGAACAACCATTTGATCCAGCAAATCCACGGAGCGCAGACTACACCTAGCAACTGCCCCACCCGCCACCACCCGGCCGAATTGGGAAGCAGAGATTTATGACGACGTAGGGCACTAATCTCACACTCCGCAAATCCTTGATGTGCCACTTCCACTGGCAATGTCACAGATTAGGATCTTTGTGTGCCACACCTACAGTAAGCACTGAGCCAGAAGATCCAGGGTGGAAAGCAGCTCCAGACACACACAAGTCGACGTGATGAAGAGGAAGAAGAATCTTCACCCAAACAGCTATTCGAACTGAAGCATGACTTTACAGACCTCACACTTCTGTTACCTCCAAGACTCCCCAGGTCCCCTTACTGTGGTTCTAATAGCACAACCAATTAAAGTGTACAATCAGCGAACAATATTATTTCATTTCTGATTGAGAATCAAGCTACAAAAATAAACTCACACACTCTGTCCATGCAACAATACATACAGTAAAAATTATATTTAGCATTTCATTTGACACAGAGATTCAGAAGGTCAAATTATGAGACAAAATGATTATAATAAAATCATTAAAAGATCTGAAACAAGGCAGATAATTTTGATCACTTTCATGGGGACAATATCTATCTATCTATCTATCTATCTATCTATCTATCTATCTATCTATCTATCTATCTATCTATCTATCTATCTATCTATCTATCTATCTATCTATCTATCTATCTATCTATATTTTTTTATTGTCTATTACTAATTAGGAGCACTTGGGTAACGTGATGAGGTCATGGTCTATTTCAGATAATATGCTTAGTCTGAACTCAGCCATATTGATCAGGCTCCCTGTTCAATAAAGAGGGATAAGCTTTAATACGATCAAGTCTTTTTATTGAGATTCTGAGGCAGAAACATGAGGTTGCAGGAAGCAGAACACACTGAGGAACACACACTGATCTGTCATATTTACTTCATCTATTTCAGCACTGGATGTTCAGATGACTGAAATAACCTCAGTGATTCCAAAGCTGAGCACAAGAAAACATTCAAGCTTAGAATGACAACCAGAACCAGACTGGAACTCCCAGTGCTGGTTCTGGTGAAGCAGTTGAGATGCGTTCAGGTACCATCCTGAGTCAGACAGAGCTGGAGTGAGCTGACTGTACATGGGCAGAAAGCGTTTCCCATGCAGGCTGCTGTTTTATGATGACCACAGTAGCAAAAAGATTTTCTCATAAAAATCACCACAGAATGTTCTGTGAAGAGGTTTTGAGCACATGAGTCTGTGAGGTTTGGACTGTTTCTAATTGCAGCAATTATGTGACAAAGTTTATGAAATGCACCTTTAGATCATTGCTAATAGAGACTTATTTAGCTGTTCCTAACTCAGACAGGTAAACATGAACCTGCTCCAGTTTGTTAAAATGTGCTCTGATTACTAAAGTTTGAAATAGTTACTGATAAAAACCCGCTGGCGTTTCCTCTGCCTCCGACAGACCGACACGCTTCCTCTCTTTAAACAGTGATTCTCTGTTTTTCTTTTTCTTACCACTCTTATGAAGCTAGCACTGTTTTAAAACTACAGTTGGGAAACTGTTAGCAGCTGGTTGCATCCAGAGTACCTGAGCAGGTAGCCTGACTAACCAGGAAATGCTCGCTGTGCTCCTCAAATATTCTAACAACCACAGTTACTCAGAGACTGCTGCTAGATTTAGTGTCTCTTTTATATTTGTCAAAATGTCAAAATCAACAAGAAACAAAATTTTATTGGGAGTTTTGTTATCAATATGGTAAATGAATTTCTGCAGTAGCGATAATAGTGACATCTGTTTCCTTCTCCACATAAATACTGGACACTGATGATATTTTCCTTCAGGTTTTCCCACTTAGAAAATCTCCCTCCAGCTGCTGTCCAGCAATAACAATTTTTAAAGTAACCTGAAGATGAAGCTCTGATAAAAAAACTATTTATTTCAGTTCAGTTAAATAAAGATCTCAATTCTTATTGTTGGTTAGATAAGACAGTTTAGTTTGAAGAAACAGTTCAAACTGAGGCAGTTATACATAAAAACTGTTTTATGTATAGAACAGCACAGATCTCTGTAAACGTGCCTCATCTAACAAGAAAAGCACTAATAATTCTTGCTCCAATAAACAAACCCTAACTATTATACTTTGAGACACACTTTAATTCCCAGCTAGATCATGATCAGCACAGGCGCTGATAATCCAGTAATGCAGCTTAAACCTTGAGACAAAAAGCCTGACAAAGTGATTATGGGTCCAGATATAATATGACGCTTAAAGTGTCTTAAATACGTTGACTTGTGTTGAAGCAACAAGCAGCAGTGCAGAGTGGTGGCTTTTTAATCTCATTAACTGTCGAGTACAAAAGGACTTGCATTATTAGGATGCATTGTTGTTTGGCAGTTTACGCATATGCTGCATCATTAAGCCTCACACGAGCCTGACGTTAGCGATGTGTGATGGTTTACCAGCTTCAAACCGTCGTGAGTCGTTAAATAGTTTACACAGTAAGCAGCTGCTGTGTTAAAGCAGCGAGCTCAGAGAGTCCTTTAATTAGTCGACTCAGAAATATGTAAATGAACGTAGTTAGATGAGCAACAACTATTCCATTCTAACAGCTGAGTGGATTCATGGCAAAAAGATTGTTTAATTCAAAAAAATACTTTATTGATCCCAAAAGAAAATGAAATGTTGTTGTAACTCACTGATTCAAAATTCTTCAGTTGTTATGAGGGGTATAATTTTCACAAAGTAATACGCAAGATGTTACTAATTCCATGCAAGTCATGTTCAGTCCTCACCAGCAGTGTCTACAACAACATTAAACACAACTCTGGTTAGGTTGAGCACAAGCTACCTACTTAGAAGCAATGCTACTATTGAACTGAACTCCTACATTAGATGTTACTAATTTAACCATTTTATTGCTTTTACAAGTCAGTCATGAGCAACAACAAAAAAATGCAAATCTTGCAATGTAACTAAATTCTACAAAACAATGACAATTAAATAAAAATGTGTAAAATAAAATAAGTGACTGCATAAATATTCCCTCCTTCCAGTCAGTATTTGTTATTTGCCCCTCTGGTTCCGTCCCAGCAGGGAGTCTGTGTGGATCGCTCTCAGTCATTCTGCTCATCTGGACGCTGAACTTTTCCTCCATTCTTCCTGCTGAACTCCTCCAGCTCTATCAGGTCAGCTTTAAACAGGTTTGGACTTTGACTGGGCCACTCCAGAACCTCCCACTTGTTGTCCATCTCTGTGTATCTTTAGCTGGAAGCTTCGGGTCGTCGTCTTGCTGGATGATAACTGTCCTCCAGGATGTTTCTACATTTCCCTCAGTTGGTCTCCATTCCACTCATTGTGATCAATCACCAACTTGCTGGACCTCTGCTAGGTTAAGTCAATCACTTTAAGGGGGGTGACTATTCATGCAATCACTTATTTTATATTAACGTGTTATATACAGAAATCAGTTTTCACTGTAACATTAGAAAAAAAAAAATATATATTTTTTTATTTGTTACAGTGAAAACTGTAACAAAAACATAAAACTGTAACATAAAAAACTATATATATAATATATATATGGTCAGAAAAGCCAAATTTAGTTGACTATGATTAATTTGTTAAAGCAATAAAATAAAACGGGTAAAACATGGCAGGGTTGGATACTGTGTGTTGGCACTATTTATGAATTCATGTTTTGAGATTTTTTTTTTCATTTCATTTATCAGCATGAAATAAAGTTGGGGAAATCACATTTTAAGGTGAATTGTATTTTAAACCCAAAATACCTTAGCTAGTCAGTTTTAAGTCATAATTCTAGTTACTGCAGTTAACTTTAATGCAGGACACAAACAAAATAATCAACAGAATGGCTCTGTATGGAACCCAGGAAGAATAGCAGCCTTCTTTGGGTGAAAAAGATCTGATCTCTGTTCTTGACAATAATCAATCCTTTTGTCTGAAAATATTTTTTGAGCTGAATAGTTCACAGTCTCCAAATAGAATGGTTTGGATCAGTAAACCAAAAACTGAACCCGGCTTAAAGAACCTCTGAGTGCCACGGTGGGGAAACAGCTGCTTTATGAGACTTCATTTCTACTGGAGAAGCAGCTATGGCACATTTTAATACAACATCATGCTAAGACACACAAAAGCAACAAGCCACATACAGATAATGCAGCTCCCCCTTTACTATTCCATCCGCTCCATGTTCCACTTTGTACTCATAGACAAACTATCTGTACCTTTGAAAACCAATTTATCTTGGCTGATATTTAAGTATTTTGATGAATTACGGACACATTCATAGGAAAGCAAAAATGTGGATCACACTGCAGTAGAAGGCTGATTATGAAAAAATAAATCTGGAAAAGCATGAGATGGTGAAGGAGTCGACTGACCGACACCCTTCCATCATGATGCTGTTGAAGGCCTGCTGGAACTCTGATGTTGTAAAACTCTCCTATAGAATGCTGTCCTCACTAATGTCAGTTTATTTTTCATGTTATTACCTGTACATTAACATAAAAATCACTGAATTAAAAATATTGCAACACAACACAGAACAGTAGTCTTCACTCAGTCACAGTCCTAATCGCTTGAATAGAATATCTGGTAGGGAATTATGTTTCAGATGCATTGTGTTCATGTTCTGTGTTCTGGTTTGGACGTTCAGAACAACTTCCTGTTCTTTACATCCACAACTGATGTACTGTGGAACTTTGTACATCAGTTGTGGATATACAACTGATGTACCAGAACCAGAACCAGAAATCAGCGTGAGGAAAATCATAATTCATACTGGCATCACAGCTGCTCTAGTGTTTTTAGCTGCTCAACAATCCGCTGTTGTTGTTCTCTGCCTTCATTTACATCTGTCTCTGAATACAAGACAGAGACAGGTCTGGCCTGCAGACAGATCACTGATGGAACAAAAATACTTCCATGGAGTCACAGAACATTATCTGCTTTAAAAACCAGAGGACATGTCCACCATGTCCATCTGACATGGACATTTCCTATACATTTACAATAGATAACTTGTGTGTCTTTGCCTCTCTAAGCTTTCATTTGGCTCACTCAAAATGTTCCACTTGTTTAGATTCCACAAAGCCGGTCATTTAATGACAAAGTAAAAGATCAGCTGAATTAACACATTTAATCTTTTTATTTTTAAAACACACCCACCATTCTGGAAGCGTGTTATGTGTTAGTGTTACTTCAGTTTTCGGTCATGTATGTTGAGCTGTTTGACATATGATGATCCAGATTCTAATGACACAGAAATTTAATATTTTATTAGTGCTTCTGTAGAAATCATAGAATTCAATATTGAAATATTATAATTTCAATATTAACTACAAACTCACTTAAGATGAGAAAAATCTTGAATTTATTAAAGAATATTAATTGGAGTTAATTGGAGTATTTGTAAATCATTACTTTGTTAATCTCACAGTAATATCAGCCTTATGGACGTTTAGACAAAGCATTAAAAAAACCTAAATAACATTCATGACTAAATGAATGTTTTAATGTAAGTAAGGCATCAACATGAATATGTTAGAGAGGCTTAGTGTGGGGTTAAGGCTGGGCTAATTCAACAAGTGTCACTGTGTCACATTTGGATTCAATCAACATGCAGCAGCTTTTCAGAGACAGGTCCTATGAGGCAAATCTGCTTGCAAAGAGGGCTTGATACCAGTTTAACTTTTTGATGAGGTGATGTCCTTGACTGGGCCTAATCTTGTTTGCAGTTTCCTTAACAACTGTCGGCAAACTGTTAAGCATCCATCAGACAGTTTAGGGCAAGTCAATACTGAAACAATCTGTTGTCTGATCTGGCTGCACCTTACGGTGGGTTTCAGGACCACCTATGCTCAAACTATTCCCCTTATGTTTTCATTTAGCTGAATGGTTGTCAGACTGATGATAATATATTGTGTATAGCTGCAGATCAATCAAAATCTAATTAGCAATTTTAACATACGGATCAGCTGATCTTTTATGTAACTTAGTCATTAAAAGCTTTTGTACTACTGGCAATGTATGCATAAAATCAGAACTTATTCAGAGCATCAGCATGTAAATAAATGTAGCTTTTTATATAATTGCAGAGCTTAAAAAAATTTAATTAATTTGATTATATTGAGATTTTTTTTTTCATCAGATAAATTCTAATTTAAAAGAGGCTCTTAATTTTTTTAAATTAATTTTAAAATATAATTTTATTAAAACAAAAGTTATGAAAACTGTTCAGAAATGCACGGCACCTTCTGAAGCACAGCTCAGCTGTCAGTTTTAAACAAATGAAGGTAAAATGTGATGGACTCACCTTACCGGTCAGAGAAATGTGCATCACTTCGTTCTTCTGAACATGCTCTAATGAAAAAGAGCTGGAAATCTGTTTCCACAGGTAGAACGCATGTTATCCTGGCAGAGTAAACACCTGGAGAACCGTCTTGTGGCAGACTCCAAGTATTCCTGCCACACAGGTGGATGAAGCGCCATGGCCTCTCTGTTCCGGCTAACACACTTGCTCCTTCATGCCTCTGATTCCTCATCATTTTTCGCCGCCGTGCCGACGGGATCATAGTTTCCCAGTCAGAGGCGCCTAGCTGCAGTGGCTCAGCAAAGGGCTTTTACACAAATATATTCCCTCCCTGATTGATCACTTTGCGACTCAGGGGTTCAAAGCCGGTCATGAACAATATTTGGATGTCAGGGATCTCTTCCACCCAGGGGCCCTCAATTAACACGACGCCCCGTGCCAGATGTCCCCGGCTACTCCGTGTTACCTGAGGAGGCCACATTAGATGAACCTTTCCCTGTGAAGTTCAGGGTAAGCTCAGGGGAGCAACAGAAGGCTCCCAGGTTGAAAGTTGAAGTTGGAGCGGATTATCCGCAATGTCCCCATGGCTCTCTTTCATACTACTCTAGTGTTTTTGTTTCAGAGCGGTCAGCAGCGGCTCTGTTTCACTGAGGGGCTGACCGCGTGTCACAGAGAAAAATACCGTTGACCTCCAAACATGCGACTGCTACACAACGGCTTTTTTCTGGTCCTTTCACAAAACAGCAAACATTTGGTAAATAGTCAGAAAACACACTGTTAAAAAGTTGATCTATTAGAAGGTTCAACTTTTAAGGTCAAGTTGCTCATTACGCAACTCTCTGCAGCTTTTCTTAAGATCCCAGTGACTGCAACGAAAACCAAAAGTAGGAAGCACTGCTATGGCAGATAACCGGCATTTATTGTTACTGAATACATCATGTATATATTTCTCAACTCTTTTGACACCTTGATTAAAACTACCACACCACTAACTTCACTAGATAAACTTCCCATAATCCTGTGCTGCATCGTTATCACTGTCACATGACCAAACAAACATCACATGATCAACCTCCTTCCCTCCTCATCCAGAAACAAACAGCAACAAAGATGGTAAAAATATTGATTGTTAACATATATATATATATGCTAGAAAATGACTAATATCAACCAATACCAATGTTAGTGCTGATACATGATGGATCCCTAACATGTTGTGTTCTACTGGTCACTCTTAGAGTGGAGAAAAATTTTAAGCATGTCATCAAACATAAAGTCATTATGTCTTACATACAAACTGCAATTAAAGGACAGGTTTATCCTAATTTTTAAAATCTCAACTCCAACCTTTGTTTCACACATGCAAACATTTTCTCCTATAAAACTATGACTGTATTTAACTGTGTGTTTTTCCAATAGTTTTTTGGATCTTACTTCCAGGACTGAACCCAGCACAACCAGGACACCAACTCTTCTTCTGCTGAGGGACTAGATTTAGAAATGTCCTCTCCAGTCAAACTGGGGTTTAAAGGAAGAAATGTGTTTGGGTCAGCAAATTAAATTACAGCTTCATAAATTACAATCAAATTCAAACATTTCTAACTTGTCAAATTCCTGTTGGAACCCTAATGCAACAGACAATTGACAAGAAAGTCATGTGTTCCACCTGCCACCTGTCGGCTCTGCATTAATACTGAACATAGTCTGGCACTCTGCTGTAATGTTCACACTGTGTCAGAACCACAGAGTTAACAAACTGTATGTGCTTCCAGAGTTTCTCTTTAATTTGATTTTTAGAAAATAATAAAACTGTAACAAACATTGTCAAAAATGACAAAACAGAAGTAAAAATTGTAGTCCTTCAGTTTAAACTAAATTCTGAGATTATGAATGGATACATATCATTATTGTACTGGATTTCCATACAGATACACCATTTATTTATTCTAACAATGTAATGCAGTTCAGTTCAGCTTAAGTTTGATTTTTACTTTATGTGTTTATTTCAAACATATTTACATTCACAATTCAGATACCATGATATATAGTTAGATAACTATCTGTTTGAAAAGGAGGTAGGCAAAAGTATAAACTTATTGGACCTCTTTCTTTTATGTGTATTATTTTTACACATTCTTTAATTAAAGCAAATAAAAAAAGAATCTAATGAAAAACAATAAAAACCAACAAAACAAAAATAAAAATAAAATACACACAGCTATTTATTCTAAGAATGTAATTCAATTCAATTTAGTGTTTTCAGGTAATGATAATTCACAACACATATCATCTCAAGGCACTTATAAAAAGTCAATCAGTTATTGATTATTGATTGATGACAGGAAATTCATCATCAGTGCTTCAAGTTCAGTTTAATATTCAAACTGGTTCAAAAGTTTTGAAGCAAACCCAGCATTCACTTGTAGTGACAATTGCTCACATTGTGTTGCTGACTTTGCAGCACTCCCTCAGGCTGAGCATGCATGTAGCGACAATGGAGAAGAAAAACTCCCCTTTAACAGGAAGAACCCACCAGCAGAACTATAATTATTAATTTATTAATATGTACACCTGCATTTAAAGCTACTCAGCAACACAAAAACCAAAATGCTGCATTACATATCAGTACAAACAGACATCTGAACAGCCTTCTTGTCATGACTCATATTTTATGACCATTCAGAGTAATTTGACTGGATCATGTGTGAAAAACAGGAAGTACTGCTGGAGCCAAGCTTCAGTGTATGGATGCTCTGACTTCTCAAAGCTCATAACGGTTACAGCAGATGAGCTGGTTCTGGTTTCTTCCTGTTAAGTGGGAGTTTTTCCTCTCTACTGTTGCTACAGCAATCCCTTATACTGATCACGCGATCAGTATAAGGGATTGCTGCAAAGTCAGTGACTCAATGCAACCTGTCAGGTTTCTTTTCCTCCAGTTTGAATAATAAACTGAACTTGATGTATTGTTTGATTATATATCATATAAGGTTATATATATAGCTGCATATAAACTGCATGTTTATCTTGTGAAGTGCTTTGAGAGAACACTTGTTGTCAGAACAAACATATTTAACTGTTTAAATTTAAATCAAAATGGCTTCCACTCCACTAACTAATCCAATATTTCTGATGAAAACAGTTTTATTAAATATCAGTAAAACAGATTTTTTTAAAATCCAGCTGCAGCCAGATACATAGAAGTTCATATAAAATTCAAAGAAATGAAACAGACATCTTGTCTAATCTGTCAGTTTGTCCTTCAGGTTCTGACTTGGGGAGTTTAGTCATTTTGTACATGTCCTCGGTTTTAAACCAGATGAACTGGGTGTGAAGCTATTTCCAGTTCGGCCATTTCCCCTCCCTCACAGAAGCTGCTCTCCTCCTGGGTCTGACTGAACAGACTGAATTGATCCAATACATTCTGGTGTTTGGAGAGTTTTTACTTCATAGTTTCAGTACTGTGTAGGAAGTGACATGTTGACTATATACAAATCATAATCTACTAAATTAAAAATAAACTACAGACTGAGCTAACAAGTCAGAACACTACATTAGTTTCTCTTATTTACTTTCTTTCTCCAACTGCACAATTATTTAAGTCAGTTACTAAATATATTTGATATCAGAATAATCTACATTAAATAAGAAAATGTCTCTTTGGGATCATTTCATAAATGATTTCCTTTCTTTTTACTTTCCTTCCTGCTGTAAACCATTCATCACTTTTTCTTTCTTTGGACTTCACTGGTAAAGTGAATTACAGTACCTATTAGCCTCTTACAATTCAGTCATGAGCAACAAAATGTGACTTTTTTGATTAAAAATGACAGAAAAAAAGTTTTCAAAGTGAAAACTGAATAATAATGAATTAAAAATATTGACCATATAGTAAGTATAAATTAGTATAAATATTCCCTCCTTCCAGTCAGTATTTGTTATTTGCCCCTCTGGTTCCGTCCCAGCAGGGAGTCTGTGTGGATCGCTCTCAGTCATTCTGCTCATCTGGACGATGCACTTTTCCTCCATTCTTCCTGCTGAACTCCTCCAGCTCTATCAGGTCAGCTGTGAACAGGTCTGGCCTTTGACTAGGCCACTCCAGAACCTCCCCCTTGTTGTTTTCAGAGCGTCTCTGTGTATCTTTAGCTGGAAGCTTCGGTTCGTCGACCTGCTGGATGATAAATGTTCTCTGAAGCCGAAGCTCTCCGGAAGATGGAACCTAACTGTTTGATTTCCCAGCATTCGTTTGACCTTTGACCTTTCAGGACCTGCTGCTCAGAAGCATCACCACAGCATGATGCTGCCACCATCATATTTCACTGCAGGGTTGTTGTGTTGTGGTGATGTGCAGTGTTTTTGTCCTCTACAAACAGCACCTTAATAAAAAAATCTCATCAGATCAAAGAAGTTTCTTCCTCCTGACCTTGGAGTCTCTTCCCACAGGCCTCTAGGTAAACAAACTCTAGTCCAGCCTCGATGTGACTTTTCCTCATCAGTGACTTCCTCATCGCCTCTCTCCCATAAAGCTCTGACTGGTGTAGAACCAACAGTCGCCTGCAGAATCCCTCCATCTCAGCTGCTATAGCTTGGAGCTCCTTCAGCGTAGTCATGGCAACCTGATGTCCTCTCTCACTAGTCTCCTTCATATAGGCTAAATAGTGAGGACGACCTGTTCTTTTGTGTCTTCATGAACTCTGGTGGATGTTCATGAATTATTTTCGTCTTCACCCCCTGACTTATACTTTTCACTAACCTGTTCTCTGATTTGCTAGGAGTGTTCTTTAGTGTTCATGCTGTTGTGGTAACCAGGAATAGACGGTCCAGAACCAGATGTCTTTATACTGCAGTCGCTGCAGTCAGCTGGGCTCCACTCCACTCACTGTGAGGCTTTAAGTCAATTATTAAATAAATTTGATGTCAGCTGGTCTAGTTCAGGAACCAACTGAAGTAGACCAGTCACTTTAAAGGGGTTGAAAACACTTATGTCAAAATATTTGTAGTCATTTGTCATTATTGTGAAATCAGTTTTTATCTAGACATCAAAAGTTTGTTTTCCAATTTCTTTTGTCCAAAAAGCCACATTTTGTTGAGCATGACTGATTTGTAAAAGCAATAAAAGGGTAAAACATTTATAAGCACTGCACAGAGTTGAATAGTCTGACTTTGTATTAACTATTACTTCCATCTAATGACTCCTAATTAAAGTAAAATCACTCTGAGAAACTTCCTGCTGCTTGAAATGGTTTGGAGTGAAAGCAGGAGCCACAGAGAGAGGAAGCCTACAAGAAGCTCAGCCACAACCAAACTCTGGATGAGATGGACAACAACCAGGAATTCTGTTAGGAAATGACTGGAATGAATCCCAGTCAGAGCTTTGTTTACCTAAATGTCCAAGCTCACCTGCACAACTTGAGTTCTTCAGAAAAACATATTCATCTGAGGATATCTTAAAGACAAACAGTTTTATGCAAGATGACCTCATAGTGAAAATACATGTCCTGAATGGATTTGAAAGTGTGAAAAAGTGTGGAGAACACAGCGATTCAGAATGAACCTGGGTCGTCTGCAGTGATGGCATAAAGCAGCACATTAAACCTAGACTCAAATTTCACTGTAAGACATGGCAGAGGCGTAGTGATGCGACGGTGCAAACTATTTTAGAGACAGATGCTTGAGGCATTATAAAATGTTGGGTTTAATTTGGAAAATGGAAAGTTTCAGAAACCATCAGCACACATAGGGGATGTAAGGCGTTTCTGGACTGGAGAAAAACAGTAAAAAGTTATTTAAGTATTTGATGAAATGATTTAATCAGATATAAGCAACCGAGGCCAACCGGTGCATCTGGGCTTGTTTTTCAGCCTGGCTTTTTCCCCCCAGTCTGATGGTAGTTGAAAGAACAAGGTCATGGATCCAAGCGGCTCAAATCAGCTTGCTTTTAAGACAGTCTGTGTTTACCCTGGGGATGCGGTAAGGAGCTCACTCTTTCAGGGGGCTCAGGGCGCACATTACCCTTTCAAACTAAAAGGTATAGTGTCAAGGTGACTGGGACATCTGAGCACTTCGTCTCCTGGACATCATCCAGGCCAAGTGTTTGAGACAGGTTGGAGCGGGAGGAAGCTGCGGGGACACCCAGCACACGCCAGGAGGATAATGCCTCTCGATTGGCTTGGAAACGCCTTAGTGTCCTCCTGGAATAGCAAAGAGGAGGCAGCTCGGGTGACGGAGGTCGGCCACCTCCACCCAGAGCGCCTGAACCCACACAAGTGTGGGGAATGGAGAGCTGCATGATAATAACTGCCCTTAATGTGTCTTAATTCCTGTTACTGCAACATGCAAACTTTATATAAACTCACCCTGAAGACATGATTGCTGAATGAATGAAAGTATGTGTTGTGTTTGTGTAATGAGCTCACCCTTAAGCTAAACACCACGTTCTAGATCTCTCTACAACGGGTGAGGAAAACCACTTCAAAAGCAAAAATCAAGATTTACAGGAAAGTAAAGAGACTGAAAACAAAAGCATTTCTTTGGTTTCATGTCGACTTTTTTTTTTTTAGCAGAAATGCTCCTGAGCTCACTCAGACAGACAGGAAGAAGAGGGAGGTGAAATGTTACCATTTTGAACAGCCTCATCCTTCCAGCGGGGGGAGCATTTCTCTGCAGGCTCTAAAAACAGATGGGGAGAGGCAGTTTACCAAAGCAGGCCAGAGCTCAGTAAAACAGGTTAGAGACAGGCAGAGCAGCTGCTCTGCTTTCATATGCAATCAGAAGCAGAGAGGATGCAGGCCTGTCAGACAGGAGCTGCAGCAGCCTGCTAACCCAGCAGCATCCCAGCCATTGGCTCAGTGGCTGAGTTGGTGTTGCTTTCAGGGTGTAACAGCAAGCGAGGGGATTGGGTTCATTTCCTCGTGCGATACACGTGAGCTTGTGTCTGTTTGGTTCGATAACATATGTGCCGGATCAGAGGTGTTTAGTGGGACGGCTAAATCCACACGTGACGACCAATTTACCTCGTACATTATCTCTACTGACTAAATGCACCTAGCGGCACATACTGTACTTGCCTGTTGAATTTAAATGGACAAGCTGTTAGCGCGCTGCTGCAGCCCATATGTCCCGCACACAGCGAGCTGCAGCGCTGGCAGGCTGCTTTCTGGGTCTGTAAGGGCATTCTGCTGCAGGAGTTTCTGGTATTTTCTCTGGGGAATGAGGAAAGATGTCAAAACTTTTAAGTTCAGTAGGTTTTTCAAGCTTGTAGCTGGTCAAGCTCAGATTAATTGGAAAGTTTAAAAATAATTGTGGAAACTTCATCTTAGAGGTTTACGGCAGATGTTACTACTATTATAAATGATAATTAACGATTTATGATGTGCATAATAATATATATGTAGTATTATGAATTAAATGATGATTGCATTAAAGTAAAGACATCAGAAACATAGTTAAAGTTGAGTTTAAACTGAACTTGAGCTCATGACTCGTTAGAAAAAGTGAGTTCTGACAGCAGACCTGAGTCCGGAGCAGACCGACTGGTTTTCAGGACTCAATTCAGGGCTTAAAGCTCCAAAATTCCTAATTCAGTCACAGTGAACAGAAACAAATCATTCAACTCCTCCTTAGAAGATTTAAAGGTGAAATTGGAAACTTTTGCAGTGGGTCACAGCAGCATCAGACGAGCTGTGCTGCGGCGTGCTGAAGGCAGCGAGGCCTTCGATTTCAGGGAGTCAACTTCCTGGACAGACAGGAAATCAACTGCTGTCAGGTGGATGTTAACGGGTCTGAATATTTAAACTTCATCCAGGGGTAAATCTGATACATGGGAGCAGAACTGCTTGTAGGGCTAAATGCTATCACCATGGTAACCAGGACTCTGTCCTGCATGCTTTCAGTATTTCCCACTCACATGAACTCACTGGCATTTTTCTGCAGCACTTGTTGGCATGGCGATGAGTGAATGTAGTTATTTGAGTCAGGTGAGCTGGAGCAGGGATACACCTGAAACATGTAGGACCTGAGATCCTGGAAAACCCGGATAGATCTGCTGCTGCAAAGCTGCTAAAAGCAACTCCTGGGGTTTCATGTGAAAATAAAATGTGTCTTTAAAGAATGGAAACCTTAGTTTTCTGTTTAGGATGGATTTAAAGGTCTGTCTGACGTAAATTCTTTGTGTGGTTGTGGCCGGGCGCTGATGGGAGGGCTGCAGGGTCTTACCTGACATACTGGTGGGCTTCAAGGCCAGGATGACATCCTCAGAGCCTCCTCAGACATCTGGGAACCTAGCAACCAGAACACAGCCAGGAGTCAGTTTGTCCTTCACTCACCCTACTTCACTTCCATGTCACCACAACGTTTTCTCTGTGTCTGCAATTTTATGTACAACACTGGATTCTAACTGGAAGAAAATGCAGCTAAAGTGCAATCTCATTATTTAATTTAGTACAAGGCATAACTGTTGTTTCTGTGTTTATTTCAGGTGTAATTTGTAGTAGTTTCAACAAAGAATCAACCTTTTACAGGCCTTGGGACTTTTTCTGCATGGTTTTGTCAGTGCACAGCGACATCTGGTGGCTGATCCTAAAATATGTCTTTCCACAACCCAAGCACATGCTAACAGGGATTACAGAGCTTCAGCTCTTCTGTTTTTTGTTGTCATTTAATTCTCACATAAACTACTACAGTACTATAGTACTGTAAGTTAGAATTATGCTTTTTTTCCCTTTAAGTTAATATCAGGAAATGTTCAAATGTGTACAGACATATACCAGAAGTCACATTTTACACTTGCAACTAACTCATCTCTGTTTGACTACAACAGTTTCCCTTCACTGCACTGATTTAATAAATATAGGTTCTATAGATACATGTACTTCACACCTCTGGATGCTGATGAAAGCATTTAGTTAGTCCTTCCATGACAGTGTTTGGTATGGTAGGTGGTCCATATCACAGTAACATCTATTAGAATGGAAAGACTTGAGGATTCTCAGAATGAACATGTTTAAAGAATGAGCTAGCTGCCCTTGTCTTGCCAGTTTTCCTTGAGAAAAGTTTGTAATTGTTTCTCTTTAGTAAAATGTACAGCCTTTAGCAAATTAGCTGACAAAAATCTTAAATCATGTAAATTAAAGGCAACATCTGAGCTGTTATTATGTAAGTGAGAAACAGCCAAATTTATTTTCTACTGGTCTTTGACTTGGCCACTGAGCGCTACTGAACAGCTATCCAGCTCAAGTAAAACAAATCAATAAAACCTAACACAATATTGGATGAAATTATCCAGTTTAAGGCCATATCATTAATCATTTATCTTGAAAAATATTCATTACAATAAGAATTCTGATTTATTACTGTCTCAATAAAAATAAAGTTAGAGTTTGCTCGCAGTGTCATTGAAAATGTTGTTTATGATATTTTTCTCCATTGTTTGTACAATGAGAACATCATTAAAAAGGAGTAAATTTGAAGATATGACTAAATGCAGTTACTGTGATAGGCTATAACTCACACTGGTGGTGTCCTGAAGTTTTTCCTTTTGAAAAACATTTCAAAAGGAAATGTTTTTCAAGGGCAGTGTTTGTGTTTGTGGCGCCATGAATGCTGTGTTAGGATTCACAGCCATACAGTTACCTAAAAAATAAGTAAAAAATGGTTTTTATTATCTTTATTTAGTTATTACAGTAGCACCAGGAGATATAGTGATAAGATTTTAAGTCTGTATCGCCCACCACTAATCCAGATATGTTTTGTTTTTCTGCCACAACCACTTTCAGCCACAGAGAAACTTCGGACAGTGCTCAGAGCCAAGCTGACGTGTTTCCAGAGTTATTATGGAAAAATCAGACGCTTGGGATATCAGAAGCCACTGGTATCCTAAACACTACTGAGCAGACACTTTTAACTCAGTGTCTGGTGACTGCAATTCACCAAAGTAAAAGCTTCTTGGATTTGAAACAACTAATAAAACCCAGAAAATGTTTAAATATTGATTATGTATTGCTAGTGCTCAAAATGCAAATCCCCTTCATCCCACACATATGAACAGTTCTTCATATCTTCTGTAATATTGCGTCCAACTATCCCATTACAGATTTGGGAACATCAGATTCATGGGCATCAATATTTCTAACAGGCTGAACACAATTAAATGAAATCCCATTACGACCATAAGAACTCTCCCTCTCTCACTGATGGAAAGAGTGTCTGCAATCCAAATGATGGTCCTCCCTAAGATTAACTCTTAAATCTTTTTTATGGTTCCATTTAAACCACCCAGCTTGATTTAGATTTTGGCATAGCAACCAAGCATCCATATAGAAGTGTCAAAACCTTAGAAATGAATGAAACAACACAACCTTTATACATATTAGAATATATATTATCAGTGGATATAGAAAAATACATAAGATTTGTAAAAGTCCATCAACCTAGGGATAGACATTAAGCAAACACTACGTAGATAAATCTGAATCAGATATTCTTTTATCCTCCCTTATATTAAGAAGCACAGGTGTTTTAAAAGCACCAATATCAGTCCATTCCCAACAGTCTGGAGGGAATATCTTAAAATAACCCATTTTCCAATTCTTCCATGAAAAGAAACACATTTAGCACAACCCAGACATCCTGTAGAATGATAGAGTTCTGAACCTCTCAATACAAGGGGTGAATGATTTAGAGAATATACTGGACAGGAGAGATTTCATCTGATTTATTATTTTAGTAAACTATATGCTATTGACAGAAATGCATCATAAGCTAAAACACATCCATCCATCCATCCATCCATCCATCCATCCATCCATCCATCCATCCATCCATCCATCCATCCATCCATCCATCCATCCATCCATCCATCCATCCAACCAACCAACCAACCAACCAACCAACCAACCAACCAACCAACCAACCAACCAACCAACCAACCAACCAACCAACCAACCAACCTAAGGTAATATTGATTAAAGCACAAACATGTAAAAATAATAATAAAAAGAGTGGGTTAGTAAGGTTTCCATCATAAAATCTGTATATGTCCATCAGTACAAGTGAAAGGTCGGAAAAGTTATTGCGATGAACAACAATATAGTTGTTTTGATACCATTTTCAAGTAACATCATGATGATGGCATAATAATGCAAGTACATACTCTCTCAAAGATCAATAAATGTTCATTTTTAGCAAACATTTAACATTAAAACTGGAAGACAATTTAAATATCCAAAATAAAAAAAACAGCATATAAAATGGATACTGGGATTGCTGTAAACAAAACTGGGCTTCAAAATGAGCCTGGATGAGACCAAGGAACCTGACTGAAGCCTTTTGCCGCCCATTCTTTGGTAGAAAGGCCATCATGCAAATGGAACATTTAAAGCTTGTTATAATTTGTCATGAATCTAAATGATTTATGTTTAATACAGTTCCCCAATATAGAGTTGAAAATTAATAAGTACACCCCTCGCCTTTCATCTAGTTGAAGCCAAAACCAGAGCCAGTGATCAGCAGCAGGAGCTGGACTCTGTTCATAAAGCAACTGGCAATGACTGGAGGGATGTTGGTCCTCTCTGCTTTGCACAGTTCTCTTATTTCATCCATATTAAGCTTTTCCTGTAGGAATAGTCTATTTCAGGTCATTGTTATTTTGGCCTTTTTTGGGTCATTTAGAGATGGACATGCTTGTCGTTGGATCATAAAACATGCTGTGTTGAATCCCTGTTAACTGGAAACAATCCTCATTTACTCATTTATTGTTGTGGTGGGCTCACCCAGAGAACCTGTGACATGGATAAAAGCTTCTCTCTCAAATTATTGACACACTAAAGCAGTGGTGCCCAAAGTCGGTTCTCAAGGGAAAGCACCCTGCATGTTCTAGTTCTCTCCCTGGTGGTAGTAACAACCTTTTCAGCAGGTCAATGTTCTTCTTAGGCCGTCAAATGAGTCATCATTTGATGCAGGTGTGTTAAACCAGGGAGAGAACTAAAATATGCAGGACGCCGGCCCTCCAGGACTGACTTTGGGCACCCCTGCACTAAAGCAAAAGAATAAACTGAATGTAGTTTCTCACATTCAGTTCTGTATATCTTATTTTAACACCTTACTTGCCAAATACTACTTTACAGTTGCTGCTGCAATAATAGAAATGCTCATACCTATCATCCCCCTGCAGGGTTAACTTTACTATCCAGCATGTTCTCTGGGAACGACCATCACAACAATAAATTGGGATATTTTGTTTCCAGTCAATATGGTTATCAACACAGCAGAATGATGAGCAGACCCCCTATAAATGGCTCAATAAAGCCCTAAATAACAGAACTAAAGTAGTTACTTTAGTAACTTTAGTTATGTTCATCCTCATCCTTTCAAGCTAGCGGCCAAGTATGCAATATTTTTTCTGTCTATGTTCCCCATAATGGATCTGATAAATGAGTGGCGGTGGGAAGCCGAGCCTCAGCAGCGTCTCAGTGTGCCGGACTGCAGCATGCCTCTCCACAGTCCCTGTGTGCATCTGTCTGTAACTGAACCTGGGTAAAATGAGAAACCAGGAAGCTGAATGTCCTTGACTGGCTGTCCCGTCAGGTCCACACCCGCTCTTTCTGGGACACACACACACACACACACACACACACACACAAACACGCGTGCACACATGCACACGCACACACATGCACACGCACACACACCCCTTTCGTCTAGCCAAAGCCAAAAAAGAGTCCATGTGACGAAAGTCGGGGCTGGGCTCCTCTCACTGACATCCAGCAGCAGATGTATCAGAGTTGTTGAGTTGGATATGGGGCTTGAAGGCATCTCTACATGACTGTTCACCTTCAAATCAGAAGGCGTTTTGAAAAGTAACGTTACAAATGTAACACTCTAAGTCTGAATGGTTGAGTACACCTTATTGTATGTTTTGTTAAAGGTGCAGAATTATGTGTTTTACACATAATTCATAACTGTTCCAGAGTCATAACTGACATTGTTACTTGATTGTGCACATGGTGCCTTTTTATAGCACAATCAAGTAACAATGTCAGTTATGACTCTGGAACAGTTATGATATCAAATATGACTCAAAGAAATTGTACTTCCTTATTAAATGCCTTGAATTTGGGCCTCTGTCTCTTTAAAAATTTCTGCTCTTTCTGAAACTCCGCCTTCAGGAAGTCATCATAACTTTAACTCTATTAACTCTTTAACAATGTTTTTCCAAGTGTTGCACTGAGAAGCAGGTCCTACAATGAGCTTAGAAATGTGGAGTTCCATCAGGTGTTTGCTAATTGCTGCTGGCTAGTCTGAAGGAGTGGAGTTGGGGAGTGGTGCAGGAGGTCTGCTCTGTAAGGCAGAAGCTTGGAAACTACAGCTTATGAGGAGGCAGCACTCTAGGCGTTTTGAATATTGGAATGGTTGCCATGGGAGATTAAAAGATTTCTGAAACCTGCATGACAGAATCAAGGCAACATTCCAGGTATGTTTTTGATGAGGGAATAACATTATATATTAATGTCATGAAAACATCAGATAAAGGTTGCATTAAGGCCAAAAATCAGAATTGGGTCACTTCTCTGACAGAATTTCCGTCTGCCAGAGAAATTCGGCTTCAGAGAACATTTATCATCCAGCAAGATCACGACCCGAAGCTTCCAGGTAAAGATACACAGAGATGGTCTGAACACAACAAGGGGAAGGTTCTGGAGTGACCCAGTCAAAGCCCAAACCTGTTCACAGCTGACTTGACAGAGCTGGAGGAGTTTGGCAGGAAGAATGGAGGAAAAGCGCAGCATCCAGTTACATTGTTTTATAGAAATCAGTTTTTTATTTGGTATCAAAGGTTGTTTTTTTTTGCTATTTGTTTCTTGTTAAGAAGCCAAATTTTATTGATTGTGATTATTTGTAAAAGCAATAAAAAGGTTGAATACTTTTTATAGTCACTGTAGGATTTACATTTAAAGTGGTGGCACATTAAGCCACTTTACTGAGTGAGAAGCACTTGTTTCACTGAAAGTGAGTAATTGTTTTTATACTTCAGGTTTTATACTTCAGAAGAGTAAAAGAACAAAGCAGTAGTTGTAAAGGTGGTGCAACATCTACACAAATGGATAATTATTAAAGTGATTTCTAAGGTTTTTTTTCTGCTGCTAAACCTAATTCCTGCTTAAATATTTACTCTCAAAAAAGAAAAAAAAAAGAAAAAAAGAAAATGCTTTCAGAGTTTTGCTGCAAAAGAAAAACAGCTGGCTGGAAAAGCTTGATGGGAAAGAGTGCTGGGGTTTACTGGCTTTACCCCAGAGAGCATTTAACATCCAGACAACAGCTGGGGAAGGCCCAGAAGCTGCTGCGTCCATACATCAGATACAGGACGCAGAAAGACAGGAGCCCACAGTGTCAGAGAGGAATCAACATGAAAACATAAGGTAGAAAAACCATGAAAATAGGCTGTAACATCCATACAGAGACTGAAGACACATGTGGATCTCACATTGGAAGCTGTGAATGGGTCTTCTATCTTTAAAAATGACCTGTGATGTATGATCTGATATTGATATTGGAAATGGGTCTGATATCAAAAACTGAGTACCGGATATATCAGCCTGCCTCTAAAATCTCTGATATAAGCAGGCAGATAGAAGTACTCCATTCCAGCATTCTGCTCCTGCATTTCAATCCAGCAGTGTTTATATGTATAAAAGTATGTGTGGTTCGTCCTGATATCTTAACAGGTCGATACCGATATCACATCGAAAATAAATGGCCATAAATAAAATTTGATATTTCACTAGTATTTGATTTAGTAATGGTAAACATGTTTGTAAAAGGTTAATACAGGAGCCTGGCTGTGATGATACCTGAAGGCAGAGTTTCAGAAAGACCAGGAGATTCTTAAAGATACACAGACCCAATTTCAAGGCATTAACTATTGAGGTAAAATTTATTTTAAGTCATATTTTATATTTACAGGATTTTTATAACAACCGAAGTTAACATAGTTACTAGATTGTGCAATATGTGCCTGGAAAACATTTTGCTTCACTGATTTATCATTTTATGGCTTAAATCTTGTTCGCCTTCACAGGAATTACAGGATTGATTGATGTGAAATTCTCAGCAAATGGTGTACACCTATAAAACTACCAACTAATACCAATACTTCCACATTAGCACATGGATATTAATATTAGATCACAGTGATAATTACTTGATGGGAAAACCCTGAGGGTTAGCACTGAGTCTGGTTTTAATCTTTGAAAGCTGAACAGCAGTGTTTGCAGAGAGATGTGGAGGTGGACACACACACGCATGCACACGCATGCACACGCACTCACACACACACACGCACGCGCACACACACACACACACACACACACACACACACACACACACACACACACACACACACACACACGCACACACACATTATTTCTTTTTTTCAGATAATAACAAACAGGACTTCACCAGACAAGCATGTTAAATTTACTTCACTTGTAGTTATGCATAGAAATCTCTAAGTGCTGCCCATGCCAGAATTTAGAGAGATGCTGATATGGGTAAAAAAGTGTTCTTTAGACAAACATACAGCACCTTTTCCTGGCTGTTGATGTCCCAGAGTTGAATTTCAGTTTTTAAGGAGTTTTTAAGAACATATACTAATTTCATTCTTTCAGTAGAGAGTACTTGTGATCCAGTGTTTGTCTCCTTTCAGTTCCCCTTTAAAATATTTTTACTGAAATATTTCTACTGTTGTGTTGTATACTGATTTTGATTAAACATATTATTATTGTCATACCTCCTGCACCAGGGCTTTCAACTTCATCTTTCTTTTATATCTCTCTCTGACGTTCATCATTATAACAACCAGTAGCACACAAAATATCCTCATTGACAGTGGGCGGTCTGCACCAATTTTACACATGTAATATGATAACAAGCATAATCTTTGCATAATCTCATGCAACACACTCATCGTGCATACAGTTTTTCTCTTTGCTCACATCATTTAGCAGTCTTTATTTTGAATCTTTGCAGATCAGACCCTAAAAGCTAGCAAGGTACCATACATGCTAACGTTTACCAATGCATTCACACTCCCTAACAAAAGTGAAGGTTATATTACCTAGTGCACAAAAATATGTGGGTGCATTAAAGGGTTAATAATTAAAACCACCAATGTTAGTATGTAAGATGTCAGCAGACCAACTCTTACAAATAATTTTGGGTGACTTATGCTGCTGCTATTAGTAGAGCTGCTATACTGCTAAACGCTGTAGTAACCCGTCCTGATTCCATTGAACTTCATCTTCAGGCAAATCCGGATCCAAAGTCTACCCAAAACTTGGACACTCAGGTTCACCAAGGTTCATATTTGGGATTCAATAGGAAGTGTATTTCCGTTTATCTGGAGGAAGTTCTTGGAGAATCATTCCTGCTGTTTGCATGAATAAGGTGCAAAAAAAGAGGATTTTCCCCCAGACATAAATATCAGGAAGTAACATCCTTCTCCACAGATTACTGTAAATTGTCAGTCAGCTGTGTTTTCCGATTGAAGGAAAGTATTCCCTCCTTAAAGCTGCAGAATGTAACTTTTATAAATATATGTTTTTTTCATACTTGTTAAAACTGTAACTATGTTCTGACAGTTTAATATGAATCAGATAATGTGTGAACAGATGGAGCCCCTCCATCTCCATCCTGAGCTTGTTCTGCCTTCTGAAGAAATGCATCACTCCCGGTCAAATTCAGCACAGAGCAGGAAGAACCACACAATCCTGGACTATGCTATTTTAGGAGCTTACGTTTCTTTTTTTAAGAGTTTGAAAAGTATCTGTGTGACAGCGGTGTTACTTTGCTGCTATTGGTGTTTATCTGATGGAATAATGCAATTCAAGAAACTGTGGAATCCACACATTCAGAGAAATGCTGAGCAACACCTGCCCCTCGCTGCTGATATGATGAAACACTACCACACAGTCGACTCAAGAGGTCACCAAAGTCATCAGATTTTAGATCCCACAGTTTTTATCTGCAGGCATCAAGTTTGAGTGGAAGCAGAAACCCTTGATAGGCAGGCATGAACTGCTCCTGTTTCTGTCTGAGCTTTCAGAGCTTTGAAATGTTCTCTGGGTCTCTGGGATCCCCAGCAGCGATTGCACTGGCTTGTGGGCACCTTTAATGCTATGGCTGAAGACAGAGCAACAGACTGTGAGTGAGCACTTCCTTCTCTACACGGGGACATCATTTCCCAACCACAACTGTTCCCACATCCTGTATGACAAGAAGAATGAGAACAGTACGTACTGTGTAGCTCTGCAGCACACAGAACAAACTAGTTTGGCACAGACACTCGACTTCATGGGCACATGCTGACCAAACCCATAACCTGACTTGGTTGGAGACAATTGCACTTTAATATTTCTTTATGAATATAACAAATACAATGGCTGATCTTTTCAAAATAAAACTAAAAAACACTGAGTGGAGGTAAGAGAAGCTACGTTGAGGAGCTTTTGAGCAGCTTCTCAGCAGATAACCCAACAACAGCTTGAAGAGCCCAGCCCCTCAACCCCTGACTGGATGATGACCTTAGCAGCTTCTTCAGCACTTCTTCAGTTTCAGAACTCTTGCTCAGTTCTGGAACAGAAGATTAAAACAGATAACAGATAATGGAGGAAGCAGGGTGCGTGTGTGCGTGCATGTGTGTGAGCTCAGCTGATGTGAACCAGGAAACAGGAAACTGACCCGGTAAAGCTGATGGTGCATTTTCCTCATAAAGGCGGGCGATACATATCACAGACGACAGTATCGTAAATGTTGCTTCAAATATGTGCAATTTTACATCATGGAGTGTTCACACTGTCTGAAAAAAGAACCAAATGAACAGTACATATGAGGTGGGAGACAAAATCCTCACTCAGGATGCACACTTCAATCAGTGGCGCTCTCTCTTTGACCGTTTCATAAGAGCAAAATGGAGAATGCAGGGAGGGAGTGGGAACTCTGACAAGAAGAAAAATGTGCCCATATGATATAGGGGCGTGGCTTATGCTGAACCAGGAGGGGAGACCCCAGGTGGTCTGAGAATATGAACGTCCCGTGACCAACATGGCAACCGGTCGAAGAACAGGAGTTCCTTAGTTCTTCACTAACAGCTGAGCTACAGCTTTACCAAGAAACTAAAAGAAAGCACTCCAGTTCTTAACCAAAACCACAGTATGGCACTAAAGTACTGCAACTTACACCACTTCCATCGAAGCATGGATGAATGTAAAACTTAATAAATACAAAAAAGACACCTTAATATCTCAATTTGTCATACTGCCTTGTGAAGATGCCTGGAGTAGATCATGGATCTTTTGCTTCAACAACAGATTGAATTTTTTGATTCGTCTTGAATCAAAAATCGATTTGGAATCATGGCCCCAAAAGTTGTAATCAAAACATAAGATAGTGAAAGATTCCCACCTCTTGTTAGTACTACCACTACTAATAATAATAAAGGAATATTTCTGCCACATGATTTACTCCAAATACTATTTTTCATTCCTCCAAGAGGGGATACTGTTGCTATCGCTAGGATGGGGCTGGAGTTCCATCCCACTCTAGGATTTTAAGTGTGAGATCAATCACACTGTGGAAACGAGTTGGACAACCAAAGTGTTGTGTCTCACATCTACGTTTGGATAAACTCTTCTGCTAATTGTTTGACAGAAATTGATAATTGATATGGAAAACGGGTATTGTCAGAGTGAAAAAAGATGCAGTGTGATTCTTGAGCAGTATCAGTAGAACATCGAAGTGTATATGTCAGTAACAGGCTGAAGGCGCAGGACTCAACTTTGAACAGAGTTTATCATATTTGTGACTCAGTCTTCATCTCTGACCGCCACACTTGGTGCTCTGATACTTTATTTCTGAGGCTACATCAGAGCAGGTGAAACATGACACAAGGTCTATCATCATGGCAACTGGTACCACAGAATAAGAACAGCAGATGGTGTTTTCATTAAAGAATTCAGGCTGATGGAAGAATTAACCGAGTCTCTCTGTACCCGCTGCACTTATCATATTACATCAAGTTCTGTGGATGATGGAAAAACATGCAGGTCCATCTCTGAGGGGATGTCAGTTACACGGCATGTTTAGGTGTTCCTGTTCCACTGTGCACAGTCATGAGCATGACCTGGAGACTTAGAGCTGAGCACTCCCAATTATTATAACCAATAATTCATGCAGTGCTGCAGCCTGCTTACATGAGCTGCATAATGTATGACAAAGAGACTGTTGATCCATGAGTTGCTGTTGTTGCTTAAGGGGTCTTTCATAGAGCCAAAGCACATGTTGGACAACACAACCTGTCAACTGGTCTCTGCATTTTCAGTGACATAGGCTCCGATTCCATAACAAATGTGCGGAAAACTTTAATTTTATGCTAATGTGGAAAAAACAAAATTTCAATATTTCAGTGTTTCCAGTAAATAAGAAACACAATTAGAATCAAACGTGAATAAGTTTGTTCATGCCAAAAGTCATTAAAAGTCATGCTAGCCCATCACCCTCCTTCTACTTCCTGTCTTTTTCCTGTCTTCAGTAGTAACATTCGGCTGCTGATCATGTGACGTATGATGTGAAAAAAAGTGTTTCCATTGCAGTTTTGCAAAATAAACCAATTCTGATCAGAAAATCACCTCATCCTAGCACCAAAACTTACCAAAAAATTAGTTGTTTGAAACTGGCATGTTTCCATTAAGTAAATTTATTTTCTAACCATCAATTTCTTTTTCACTTAATAATGAAGGTCCATCTGAAAACATGGTATGAGTTTAAGGGATAAAAGTGCATAAGTTTCTTACTTCTTCCTACTCCGATTATTGTAGTACAAAAAATATGCGTCTTTTGCATTCATTTTATACTACGATCATGTTAGGAATAAATAAATAAATATACAATAAATAAATTGTGCAATTATATGTACAATGGAAATGCAGCTTTGAAGCTCTTAAAGCAACTACATGCAGAAGGTTCATCAACTAAAGTAGTTTTGATTTGATCCCAGGCGTTGGCTTCATGTGAAGATGGTTGCATTTTTAAACAATCAGTACACAATCACATCTAATACTGATGACACAGCATACTCTGTTAGTGTATGTATTGCACACTAACAGAGCATCCCACTTTGCTCAGTGGGGAAAGTGGGATTCTATCATGGGTGTGTCCTCACCAAGTGACGAGTGTGTCCCTGTCAGCGGTTACTGCCTAGCAACATTTGGCTTCAAGGGTAATCATGTGACAGTCAAAGTGGAGTTCAGAGAATAAAGCTGAACTGTGCTGTTCCATTTGGGAACATGTGAGCAGTTTACTGAAGGCTCCTCTGGTCATTTTCCTGCTCATTACAAACAGCCATTAAGGCTTAGGCAAATATTCTGATGTGCATTTAAGGTTTAGAATGAAGAAAATATCCAATAAGCAAAAGTTGTGTGGAAGTCAACTGGTGGCAGACTGAAAACGTACCATGATGTCTGTGCTTACTATGCTGCAGTAAATCACACCATGACCTTACTGCTGTGCGAAAATGAATATCCGAAAACCACATGACCACGCGTCGACAGTTTGACTTCAGTCCGACTGTGGTGGGCCTTTAAGATGTGGCTCTTTGCTGTAGATCTCTGATGCTGACATTTGGATATTTTTAACCTTCGTCTTCATTCTGCTCAGTGTTAGTGGCTAATGTGAGTGCTAGTCCAGCCTAGTGGGCAGTGGTTAAAAAACCGTCCTGTGTCACAACATATCAAAACCCCAGGAAACCAGGAAGTCATTCATTGCTAATTAAGTGCAGGGAGCTGATTGAATTAAAAGATTTTAAATAAAAAAATAATTCTGCTACTTTATTTTCAGAGCCACATTAAGACAGTCACAAAGTTGGCCTATCACCTGAAGAACATCTCCACAATTAGAGGACTGATGTCTCAACGAGATCTAGAGAAACTCATCCATGAGTTTATCTGCAACAGCGTCTTCACAGGTCTGTCCAACAAATCATTCCTCCAGCTGCAGCTGATCCACAACGCTGCTGCTCGCGTTCTCACTAAAACCAGGAAGATAGAGCACATAACACCAGTTTTAAAGTCCCTACACTGGCTCCCTGTAGCTCAGAGGATAGACTTTAAAATACTGTTGTTAGTTTATAAATCACTGAACGGTTTAGCACCACAATACATTAAAGATCTGCTGTTGTTGTATCAACCTTCCAGACCCCTCAGGTTCTGGTTCTGGTTCTGCTCTGCATCAGAACCAGAACCAAACGAGGAGAAGCAGCATTCAGCTTCTATGGACCACAGATTTGGGACAAACTTCCAGAAAACTGTAAAACAGCTGAAACACTGAGTGCCTTTAAATCTCAACAAAAACCCACCAGTTTAGAGTTGTATTTGAAACGTAATCAATTACGAATTTAATGATGGAACTTGACTTAATGTAATGTTTTGATTGTTGATTCTATGTTGCATCACTCTGTGTTTTTGTGTTTGTTATGATGTAAAGCATTTTGAAATGCCTTGCTGCTGAAATGTGTTGAACAAATAAAATTTTATTTGTTTGATTTGATTTTAAAGAAGCCACACATAGCCCAAAATAATTATTTTATAGTTTGGGATTTTTTTTCCCTATTGCATATATGTTTTCATTGTTGTAATTCCAGAATACACAAAGACATGTGATTGAGTGTTTAAGTGGTCACAGCAGGGACATCTAGTTCAAACAGAAACAGTGTAATGGCATTCTGCAGAGTGCAGGGCTCTGGCTGTGTGGAACTGACATAAACGTAGATCTTACCAGAGGAAGGGCTGAGGTCTGAGTGTGAGCTGAGCTGAGGAGCAGCTGAGCTCCCCAAGAGGTACACCTATGAAAACACACACATAAACAAATCCCGGTTAGACCATTGTATGAACAGGATCACATTTGTAGTCCAGCACTGCAAACCAACAGGTCCTGCAGCAAGATAAAAGCCTGAACAAAGCTGTTAGCATAGCTCTGGGAGGATTCTGGAGTTAAATCCCTCTGACAGGATATGAGACTAAACTCCCCAACATGCATGCACATGCACACGCCCGCACACACGCCCACAAACAGCCTCACTGTAGCTATGTTTCCATTAACTTTAAAACTGTGCAAATTGAAATTACAAAAATACATTTGTTTAATGGAAACATTGCAACTTCAAAAAACACGTGAATAAGCTCAACAAGCTTATTCACATGTGATTTGTAGATTTTGCACTAGGATGAGGTGGTTTGTCAGCAGTATTGAAATAGATGTAATTCACAAAACTGCAATGGAAACACTTTTTTCACATCACACGAGTCAAATGATCAACAGCCGGACTTCACGATTGATAGAAACGGTGACAGGAAGTAGTATTAGGATGATGGTTTGTGTTTGTTTTTTTGGACAATCTCCACCAGAGTTCTCACAGCATCACCGTTCATAAAATGTTGTGTGTGATTCAAAATTGTTGAATCCTGTAAAATCAACTACAATTTCCCCAAAACGTTGCCAGTCCCAACTATAAGAGGCTCGTTGCTCCAATGCCCAAATAAGACGTCGAAGTCTCCTCTCATTGGCTGATAAATGATGAACGATAGCGCCATCATGAATTATGAATATATTTGATGTAACTGTGTACATCCATTGTATGCAACTTTAATTTAATCTCTTATTTAATGGAAACACCACAAATACAAAACTGTGTTTCTTCAACATTAGCAGAATATTACCAAAATTTGCGTGCATTTATAATGGAATTACAGCAACTGTGAATGATCGTACTATTCCTGCCTAAACTGGTGCTTAAATGTTATTGCAGTACGTCAGTGTGAAGCAATAAGACTGTGAGGACAGTTTAGTACTGCACGACAGGATGCTGGCAGACACCAGTTCTGATATAAGCTTTAATGTTAACTTCGGATCAGATGCTCGTCATCTGGCGGTAGTGATAATACTGCCCACACTGTGGTAAGACCACAAGGAATTTCTTGTCTCTCTTAGATCAGTTATCTAGAAACATGTCATGCTTGAAACATCTTTCGTAACTAGGAATGGGTCAAGATTCAAAAGGAATGATAATCTGAACAGTGTGGCAGTAGTAGGACACCCCGCATTGAGGCAGCATGTTTCTAGGGTTCTCTGTAGTCCAATCAAATTCAAATATCACATAATATAAAATATAGAACCTTTGATAAATGCAAGACTTTACTTATTCTTACTACTGCTAAAATGATTTAACATTAACACATTAGTTATTTATTATTCTTATTTAATTCCATGGACTTAAAGGTACAGTATATAACGTTTATAAAAAAAACAAAGTTTTTTCGACATGTTTGTTAAAACTGTCACCATGTTGGGACAGTATGAGACAGATAATCTGTGACAAGATCAATCTCCTCCAACTCCTCCCTGAGCTACTGAAGAAACACACCGCTCCTGACTAAAACCAACCAGAGCCAGGAGGAGGGGCTTAGTGCTGTCAATCACCCTCATGTAATGGCTGCACAATGTATTAATAGTGGAGAAACAATTTAGTGTTACAGGAAAACTGTTTATCCACCGTCATTAGTCTCCATGCTAATCACCTGAGCATTCACAACAGGCTGTGCTAGCTCCAGCTCTCTAGAGAGCAAGGATGAGCATCGGCACACTGAGGGTGACTTAAGCAATAAGTCCGTCCTCTTGGCTCTGATTAGTTGTTTCTAGTTAGCACTAGGAGAAGGCAGAGGAGCTCCACATTTTCACAGATTATCTGTCACTACATGGTGATAGTTTCAACAAATATGTAAACAACTGTTTTTTTTATAAGTTATGTCCTGTAGCTTTAAAGGGTGAGTTTGGAGTTACTTAAGTTGGATTCTGTCAAGTTACACTGGGTTACCATCTGTAGTAGAGAGAAATCAGAACATCACAGGCTTGTTGAAAATCTAAGTAAATGACTGGAGTGGGAGAAGCTAACAACCATTCAGACTTACTCAGTTTAGAACAACTCAAACTGAAACGGACCCTGGCTTCTCATTAGAAGGACTTTAAACGACAGGACTGGTTCGATGGAGGGTTTTTATTTTGTATTTTCAAACAAAAACTTCTCAAAATCTTTTGATAACAGTAACTGACTCATGCCTATTAACAACCAATGTATGTCAACAAAACAGTGATAAAAATGAGTGAAAAGAAGCAGAAGCTTCTGGAGTCTTTTAAAATCAGAAGAGAGAATATTTATGTTTGGTTTTAATTTGTTTGGTCACAGATGGGATGGATGGGAAACACTTGCAATAAAATGCAGTAAGTGCTCTAATACAAAAGATGTCCCCTCTCTATTCTGTCTGCGAGGAATTATGGTATTATGCACATTAATCCACTTTTATTTGAAAAAAAAAGTTTTAATAACTTTTCCCTGAAAAACATGTTACATACATTTGAAACATGCAACTGGAATTTGTCTGTTTGCTCACCTACTACTCTTTCCTTGAATGCCTTACTCCAAGGACACAAACTAAGATAGAAAAATGCAACAAGACACCCCATGATACTTTCAGTTTCCATGGTGATTTGAGTTATATTTAACAGAGTGACGCAGGTTCCTCATCTTCCCTATCTTCCCTATCTCTTAAACAGTGAGCTAAACCTCTGAATAGACCAATATAAATTCAAAATGACATTCACACTTTGTGTCTGGGACTGAAGATGAAGTAAAGAAGACAAGCAGACAGCTGCAGCTTGGCAGAGCTACAATCATTAGAAAATGTCTTTGTGTGGTTGGGGCAGGGCTTCTACACATCACTTCGCTGTGTTTCAACTAATGTGTGGGAAAACTTCATGGATGCAAAGCGTCCTTGTTCCTGTAATCCCTGTTTGTGAACGCCCCACTTGATGTTTCCTTCTGATCTGAACAATGTGCTTATCTTCCAATCCCACCATTACTTTTTACCACAGTTCGTATTCTGGATAGTGTTACAACATCTCTCTACTAGTAAAATGAAAGCCATCTGGAAAGTTCAGTCAACAGATTTTATGCTCTCTAGATTGTTACATTCCCCGTTACATATAAAAACCCCAACAAAGATATTTGATTACTTTAAATCTGGCATGAGATTACAGCCAGTAACATAATACTTTCAAAAGGCAAATAATACCTCTTAAAAAAAATCACAAGTAGCCAAAATTGGATTATTTCAGATGGCTGGCAGTTTAAGTTTAGCTCTGTAGTTATTTCCAGCAGCCCTCTCTAAAGTTAAAGGGGTAGAATTAAGTCAACTCAACTTTTCTGATCTTTTCGGAACTTTTTCTGAGTTTTACCACGTCATAATGTTATTCTCTCATCAAAAACATGGAGTTCTTCGTTATTTGTGCATGTTTGAGAAATCCTGTAGTCTCCGTGGCAACCAGTCAGCTGTGCAAAACATGTGGGTGAACTGATCGCTGCCTTTGAGACTCAGCTCCTCCTCAGAGATGTAGTTTCTGAGCTTCTGCCTCACATAGTAGTCCTCCCCTGCGATTCCCTCACTAAGCTCCTTCAGACTAGCCAGCAGCAATTAGCAACACCTGGTGGAACTGTGTATCTGTTGAGCTCATTATAGGAGCTACTTCTCAGTGAAATGCTGGTAAAAACATTGTTAAAGGGTTAATAAAGGAGCGATGCCTTCCTGAAGGGGAGTTTCAGAAAGTGCATAAGGTTTTAAAGAGACAGAGACCCAATTTCAAGGTGTTAAATTACAAAGTCAAATTTCTCTTAAGACATATTTGGTATATTGTAGTGTTACTTCACAGTGCTACATAATGGCCCCATGTGCCTGAAAAGCAAATAATACTGCCCCTTTAAGTAACAAATTAAACAACTTTTGAAATATCGACCATCCACTTATCAAAGTTTATGACTCAGGATGGACCATACGTTTTGCGCTGAATGGTTGCCATGGAGATTAATGGATTGAGAACATGCATGAAAACATAAATGAAACACTCCACGTGTGTTTTTGATGAGGAAACATTATAAAGTGATTCAAAGCTAAAAATATAGATTTTACATAATAGTGCCCCTCTAAAAAAATTGTATTTAATCATTGCGATATTCAGCTCTACCATCCATCCATCCATCCATCCATCCATCCATCCATCCATCCATCCATCCATCCATCCATCCATCCATCCATCCATCCATCCATCCATCCATCCATCCATCCATCCATCCATCCAATATGTTATTCTTGTCTTACTAAATCATGCAACCTAAGGTAATAATGATTAATGCACAAACATGTAAAAGAAATAATAAAAAGAGTGGGTTGGTGATGCTTCCATCATAAAAACTGTGTATGTCCATCAGTACAAGTGAAAGGTTGGAAAAACCACCAGGTCCACCATGTCCAGGGACAACCAGCACATCCACCTAGGAGACCATGGAGTCTGATCCAAGCCAAACTGACCTTGCTCATGACCTTTCTATAACTCCTGAAGTGACAACTGGTATGAACACACACCTGACAACTGCAGCATCTGTCTGCTTCTCTGATATCAGGATGAGGTCAGCAGTGCATTTTCAGGAACATTCAACCCTCTACTTCACTTCTTTTAACGTTTAAGGACAGCAGCTGAAGGAATCATCCTCACTCCCTCTGGAAGTATGCATCCATCCAATGAATTCTGGGTAACAGAGGACAACTCAGGACATCAGGAGGGACTTTAAGGGAACAGCAGTCAGGAAGAGAGAAAGAAGAAAATAGCAATGGGAAAATACTGGGGGACGAGTAAAGTGTTTCTCTGGAAAAATACATTTGTTGCTAATTACAATATGAATCTGAAGGATCTGAGTCTGAGCCTTCCTAATCTTCAATCTGCTTCCTCACCTGGTTTTGGTGTTGCAGCAGAGCATGTTATCACACCTACATTACAGCTACTATTTATATCTACTAGCCTGGAAATATTGATTCTGCACTTAATAAACTGGGAATTTTTGCAAAAATTGTAAAACTGACAAACTGATTACTGAAATGCAGCCAGATCCTGTGGTTTTGGCCTCCGTTTTCCATAGATACACTGTAAGTTTAGCGCGAAAGCTTGAAAAATATGTTTGTTTTACATCACGTGCCGTCCCTTGCTAAAATGTACTGCTTTTGTGAAGTCCCATGTGGGTAAGTTTCACTCTCAGGACTCCTTGCTTGTTAACACAAGCAGCTGTCAAAGATGACTTTTTATAGGGTCAGGTTGTTTAGGATGGATTTACAGCAGCTAAAAAAAAAAGTTGGAAGGACATTGTCCAGCTATCATTTTGTGACCTGCAGCTCTATCTCACTTGGGTTATGCAGCAGGACAATGATCTAAAGCCCAGCAGCATGTCGACCTTTGAATGACTTCTGCTGCCTATTAAAACTCTAACTCTATTTCACTAGAGATGGTGTAGCATGGCATTAAGTGGCCTTTCATGCAGAAAGACTCTCGAGTATGTTTCAATTAAAACAATTTTGCAAAGAAGAGTGAGTCCAAATTCCATTACAGTGACATAAAACAGTCCCTCCAGGAAGCTGTGATTGCAACTATTGATGCAAATTCACTTACAATTTGCAAATTTTGCACAGACTTACAGTTTTCAGTGCAAATCTGAGCAATTACCTTAACATTTTCTATACTTCCTTCTTTTCTGACCAATCAATGCAACTCGGCAGAATATTGACCAATCCTGTTGCCCCTTCTAATTTAACTTCCTGTTTAACGATGTCTCTTGAAAGCTGAACCTGCAAGATGAATCGTGTGATACTACATAGTAATAGTCACCTTGTTTTTTCTTCAAAGAAACATTTAGAGATGTTCTGTATGATTTGCTCCTACTGTGTAAACAGTTCATGTTAACAATATGGGAATCTTCAATTACACTTTGACCTCTCCTCAGGACATGATTTGATTTGTATTAAGGTGCTATTTCAAGAAGGTGCTTGAAAAATGTTATTTGCACTTAAATATTAACTGTACTAAAATTCTGACTTTCTTGGGAAAATTATGAGCAACTTTTTCAACTTATCTGTAAGACCACGTCATTGTAAAAATTAAAACATAAAAACGTGACAAGTGACGTTTTGAAAAAGGTACCACAAAATCAAGTAATATTAGGCTGCAACAATCGTTTAAAAAATCACAACCTCCTGGAGGGACTGCTCAAAGTCTCACTAGCAATTATCAGAAACTTTTAATGGCAGCTGTATCCTTCAAGGCTGGGACAACCAGTTATTAGGATCAGGGGGTTATTCAAAGGCTTGGCTTGGACAGTTCCCTTCAGACAATCTGTAACATTTAAGTGTGAGGAAAAAAATATACAATTCTGTAAAGATGCAAATACTTTTTTATAGCACAGCAGGCGTTTGTGATCAGACATGAAAAGGTTGTCAGGCCTCAAGAACCATGGCAAAGGAGAAAAAAAGATTATTGAACAAAATGTTTGGAGTGTGAGGCAGAGTGTGAGACGATGTGTGAGGCGGTGTGTGAGGCAGTATCCCAGGCAGTAGAATAAATATGTAAACAGAAACAAACAATTGAAGAACAAGTAAGTGCAATGAAATTTTTAACCACATAACTCTTTATCATGTATCCTAACAGGCTCCACTGATCAGGGTTACCACAGAGTGTTGAACATGTCTGAATGCAGGTCGGTGTGCAGAAACCCAGATATCACGGTGCTGCAGCCCTTGGTTGCATGGAACTCTGGCAGAATTTTAGGGAAACCCATAACTATAGAACTTTATATGCATGAGGGGCAGAGCAGACAGCCAAAATGCCCCCCACTGGGCTTCAGGACCTCCAGCATCTGAACACACTTAAACATAGGAGCCTGTAAACATGGTGATGTCAGACGAGTGTAAAACATGTGCGGATCCCCCTTGTTGCTGAACCATAAAGATGTGGCTGTTGGCCAGCTTTGCTGTTCTACACTAGGCTCACCTCCACCCAGCATCATTGGCTCCACTACACTGTAAAATCTAATTAGTTCACCTTACTTAAAAAAAATTATGGAAACTCATTGCCTCAAAAAAAAATTAGCAAAATAAGGTTAAGATTAGTGAGTAAAAAAAAAAACAACCTAATTTCATTTTAGTAATAACTTAAATAGTACAATTAATGTAGCTTATTTGTGTTAACTTATTTTTTTATTTGTGTGGACTGCTTGATACAAATTTAACCTTGCTAAATACCTACAACTTAAACTTACTCATTTTTCAAGTTCAAACCAATTTTCTTGAATGGGTCCTTGTCTTTACTCACTTTCTCTATCCCCCTATGATGTCTATAGTCATAGGTCAACACACAGTGGTAGTCCTGCCTTTGTTGGCAACTAAAGTTAGCATAGTGCTAATGGCATAGCTTAAAATAAAATGATATATGGAGACTTCTGATGTTCTGATGTTCTTCTATGTGAATGTGCTCCTGTTCATGGAAACGCTGGGACTAGTCTCTCTCCATGAGTCAGTTGAGATAAATTATTGGCTCCAGAAAAGAAAAAAGAAAAAACTAAAGTATTTGCACTTGGATGAAGTACTAAGGCAAAGTATTTTACACCACATAAAAAACCCTACTTTTTCTGAATTAATCCAGCTCAAATTGGAGAGACTTTTCAACCAGAAATTCCAAGTAACATAGTGTTAATAGCAATTTGATGAAAAATGACTTGAGTCAACTTCCTTTCTTCAATTAAATGTTATGTTTGCATTTACAGCATAGCTCTGAACCACACATCAACATTTTTACAATTAGTGTCAACAGAACTGGTGCAATTCTGGATGATACTTACAGAGGCCTCTAATCCACATAACATACAAATAAATAAATAAATCTCAGGCAGGCAACTTTAAGTGAAGTATCAAGCTGAGGTCACAGCTTAATTCACATCTGGCAAAAACAGCTGCACAGCTCCTGAGCATTTAACTCAAGGGGACAGAAATAGACTGAAAAACATAGGCTGTGTCAGTATTAGCAAGTCATCATTCCTATGAGTTTTGGACCTGCAGCCATTTTTCCAAAAGCTGTGCAGGGAAAATACCAAAATCTAAATGGGACAAGATCTCAGCTATGTGGTGGAATTGAAGATTAAAAAAAAGTTTTTTTCTTTAGTTTGCTAAATTTAGACACAGACATCTACCTCACTGACAGAGCAAGCAAGGTTCAGCCGAAATGATACCAGACATCTGCATATGTACCAAGGATAAAGTCCTAGTGAAATGTGGTAAAAAAAAGAAAGTCGGAGAACTGAACACTGTGGCAACAGAAGGAAACCAATGCAAGAACTGAAGGACTTATGTTGATACATAGCAAATATATTTCCAAAACTGACAGAAAGTACTGATGATTTTTTAGAAATACTGTATTCAACAAGAAGAACATTTTTATTTTTGTACAGTTGGTAGTCTGAGGTCTTTCTGCATGATGTTTATGTGACTGTTTGGTTCACTGGCCTTTCTAAATCACCCTGAGGTATGAGTGTGTATACCTGAGGTATGCAGATGTATGTGTGGCCTTGTATTTGATACAGTGCATAGACCATTTTCCTAACAAATGCTACACTGTGGCGTCAACTGCTCCTTATGGGGCCCGGAATATGGTCTCCATAAGACATTGAATACAGATAATGGATCCTCCATCAATTGATCAATCCATCCGTCTGTCCATAACATTTTGCTGATCTGGAGTTGGGATCTCTTCCCTGACCTGAAGAAGGCACTCCACCCTTTACCAGTTCAAGACCACGGTCTCGGATTGAAAATAGAACGATTAAAACTATTAACTTTATCCCATTTCCCTCAATATCTAATTATACTGTAAGAATAACTGCAGACAATCAGATAATGGAATTGAAGAGTGAATAAAAGATTCCAAGCAGGTGGATTTTCACATGAAAATATAATTTATTTGGATTTCCTAAAAGGGAAATGAGTAAATAGTGAAGAAAGAGGCAAAACCTTCTAACATCATCTGCTACATGACATTGAAACTCACCATCGTACTTTGACACCCTGACAGATAGGATTTCAAAACCAAACAGAGCAAAGCCTTTTAACAGACTTCCCACCTGGTCACATTCCTGTACCAGTGCTTCTTTAAGTCCAGTTCTTCGTCAGTGTTTTCACCAACACAGGCACAGACTCTGTGCTGGTCCAGAGCAAAGAGCCATTTCTATCAGCTCATGGAGGCAGGTTTTGAGGGACAACAGCCAAAAAAGTACTGTGATGTCATGTTCGTGAGTTAGCTCCATTTTTATTCTGCCTAGTTTCAGAGGAAAACTAGGCAAAACCAAAGACAAAATGACCAGTGGGAGAACAGCAGCTTACTGTATCTTATGCTATCCTTCTGCTGTTTATGCTGATATCACCGCTTTGTGGCAGAGGGAAGCTTTAATTGAGGTGCTAGTTAGAAATACCCTTAAGAAAGTAAAACTGTACCAAGCGCTCACACTGCTGCTAATATGTCTGCATGCAGACAATCCGATCTACCACAGAAACTTTGCGACAACGTTAGGATAAACAAGCACAGAGAACCTTCTGATAACTGGGTCCTCATGGAACGTGCTAGAACTGGAAATGCTGGCAGTCCTTCAGAAATCTCTCGGGTAAGGATCCACATTCTCGGCTGTTTTAGTAACGCCACGCTTACTGCTAACAAAACATACAGAATATCTCATCATTCGGCTTTTCTTTTAAAATGACAGTTCAACCCAGATTTACAGCAGCTTAACTCTCACTCACACACACACTGGGATGCCCTTCTAACATATACAGTTATTTGCAGCTTTTGGCAGGAAGGCTAGAAAACAGAGTGGAACACCGGTATTAGGGGGGTTAGGGACCACAACCATCTGCAAAAAACTGAAAACCACAAATACTTGAAATCCCCTCTACAAACACTTATTATGTTACTATTACTGCCAAATTTAATAGTTTGAAAACCAAATATACTCTAATAAGGATTAATGCAGACAGTAAAAACCATCTTAACATTACTCAGAATCTAACATGTCTTACTTATCTCCCCCCCTTCAGGGTACAGCAATTAGCTCATTTGTTTCTTAGAAAAAAGTATATCAAAGATTATTTTAATTCCCATAAAATTCAACCATAAAATTCAACCTGTCTGGTTGTCTGTCTGTCTATCAAACTCACAATGGCCACTGAAATTACTTGATACTGACAAAAGTAATAATAGACAAATATTTACTGAAAATTAACCAAGAAAAATCAGACACTGGTTTTGAATGTGGCCCAACAGAATCATTTAAAAAACAAACTAATGAATCAAGCCTAGACAAAGATGATGATACATGTAACTCAATATTTCATATATCAAGTATTCATTAAAAGGAAGTTATTTACATCAAAATGACCTTTAGAAGTGATGTGTTGGTCCTATAACATGGAATATTAATTTTTTTTGATTGGTTATCTGTTTGTTACCTGCATAAACTACTTTGTACTAAGTCTGGGCCATATCATATAATTCACGATAATACCTGTAAAAAAAAAACTTGCTCAGGAAAGTAAATTTTTATTGTTATATGGATGGTGTAAATATGTCATCCAATCACCCACACAGCATTATTGAAATTGTAAAGATGAAAGCAAATATGGCTGAAAGCATTACTGCTGAAGAGGAGCTATGTGGTAAGGTTTCCTGTAGCTGTTTGCCAACCACTGTGAAACAAAGAAACTGACCAGCCGGTTTCCAGTCTGAACTGTATAGCAAGATATATGAATTAGAATAAATACTTCCTGACTGTTTTGTCAGCACCTGGTTGACTGGAGATGTAATGATACAACTACTACTTTAGCCTGACCATTGTCTTTCTCTGCAATTCTGTCAAAAAAAATTCCAGCACTGTGTATGCTTTCTCCACCTGACTCTGATCATCTCCAGCCAATTTTCGACAGGACCAATCAGCAAACAGAAAGAGAAGTTGTGAATGAATGAATTTACAACCTCAACAAAGTCCAAGCCTCCAGATAGAAATCTTCCTCAACATCCGAGAGCCCAGGCCCTCTGGATGAAGCAAAGTGCACTACAAGCAGCTGGTTTTTACTATGCTACTACAACTCAGAACCAAAGAGAGGATGCTAGTTAGCTGCAGCTAGTCACGTCTGCTAACTTTAAATGAATCAGTGGAAGCTAAAGTTGAAGGTGCTTATTGTTCCGTGTCCTGAATCAGATATTCCTTTAGGAAAAATATGAAACAAACTTCAGTCATTGTTGGTAAAGCAAAAAAAAAAAAAAAAATGTCGCTGCGAACGGAGCTGAAATGCAGTTGCAGTTGCCGGAACATGAAAGTTAAAATTCAAAACACTGACTGTCAGTCCTTACTTCAGTGGAGATGTCGGTGACAGATAGAAGAAATGAAAATGAAAAATATTCCTCACCTTTAGGAAGTGTGCACACTTTCTGCACACTTCCAAATGGTAATGTTTTGGTGTTGAGATTTACTTTTATATTAAAACAAGATTCTTAGCGCAAAAATTAGTGTGATAGGTGGACGGAGCCTGGTGCTGCAAGGTTGGAGACCTTGTCCTGTTAGGCGACGGGGCCTGGATAATACCCGTGTTAAATGGACGGCGGATTCCGGCGACGATAGGCGCTTAAATTCCGTAACAAATGTATGTTTTTATCATTTTTATCTTTTTTTTTCCAAAATCTCTTTCTTACTGTTTATTCAATGTCGCATGCTGTTTTTATTTTTATTTTTTAATTATGTAAAGCACCTTGAAATGCCTTGCTGCTGAAATGTGCTATACAAATAACATTTGATTGATTGATTGACTAATTGATTGATTGACTGATTAGTCTTGCACATAATGACTACATTTAAAAAAAAGCATGAGTGGAAAACAATTTTTAACATCTTATAAAACTAATGTTCTATGTATATATAAGTATTTGTATTTCCATCTGGTAGCTGATTTTAAACTCTTTTTGTTAGGCAAAATAGTACACATTGTGTGATTTTGTATATATTTATGCATGAGTATTTTTTAATGTAGTGACTGTTTATGATGAAAAGTAGAAAAAAAAATACTTTCCCCAAAGGAGAAAAAAAAGTGGAATATCATCTATGATATTGCTATGGATATGTTTAAAAAGATATATATATAGTGATATCATTTCTGGCAATACGCTTACCCCTATTTTGAATATTATGAGATTTTAATATAAAAACAACAGTTGTGTCTTTAAAATTCAGAGTAGTGATTAAAATCTATTAAACTCAAAATACTTTTAATTACATGCAGTAAATACACATTGCAGGCCTGTCTACACCCATCCATAACCCTATGTTGTGGAATTTTCTCTTTTTAAACAAGCTTCATCTTCATGGTGTTTACTTGCATTCTGAGTGGCTGCAGACACATTTCAGAATGTAAGGTAGAAGTAGAGATATCTACCTCTAACCCCCACCACCATTACCACCATCATTAGAAAAACATTATTAAATATTATCCTTGTTACGTTAATCGAGTATTAGAATAATTATAACCTATTTCTCTCTTTTGTGTCGTCATCATAATTCCAAACTGTGATCAAAGCATTCCAGGTTTTAAAATGTTGTCCAAGCTGAGACTAAGCAAGCATCCTTTTTAAATTTATGATCTACTCAAGAACCTCAACAACATGGAAGTGAAAAAGAAAGAACGAGGACTATGCCACAGCACATGTGGTCACAGATTGAAACCATGAAACCACAATGGAAGAAGATGTGTTGAAACCAATAAGCTCCAACATGTTATTAGAATCCTTCCTCTCTGTCTCTGCCCAAAGTTTTATGTGTAGGGACTGACAGCCTCTATAACATCCTGGCTGTACAATGAAAGCATTCTTGACTTGACTGAAGCTTTATCCGCTGAGATCCTAGCATTCACTAAGATAGTTTCATAATTTGGCCCTTTTCTTGAGTCCTGACGTACTTCAATCCCTTCCATAGCATGTTTGGTTCCAGTTCCATACTCCAACTTTTCCACTGCTTGAAAGTGGTCCAACTTTCAGGAAGCACAGATATTTGGGTAGAGGGTTTTCCTTAGGATTCGTCTCACTCCCCCAAAATGAGACCTTGCATCCAGTCTTTTGGTCTTTAGTTTAGAACAGAACTCTTGATCTTAGAGAGAGGAATACTAAAGCTTGGCAGACCTTTGAAGGTTCTTGATAAAAAGCATATACTCTTTTAGATTAAAAGGTTTAAATTTAGAACAGAATTTCTTTCTTCAACTTAAGCAAGAACGAATCATGGAATTTCACATTGTTAGCATTTAAAAAAGAAGCTATTGCTTCATTTTCACTGAGCAGTACGGCACAGGTCGGTATGGTTTGGTATGCTATTTCATGGTCTGATGTATCAACTGCTTTTTGGACTCTCACTGGGCAGGCGGGGCTAAACCCTAGAGCGACAACTAACATGACACAACAGTATGTCTCATGCTTGTTTCAAGCAGTGACGTCTTTCTGTCCCTCAGTGAATGAACTGTGTTGTGTAATACCAGCAGCTCCACCCTGACTGTGTCATTGTCCTATGGATCTACAACTGAAGTTGGTCCAGGATGTTGCTTTAACAATGGAAACAGATAAAATAGCATTCCGAGCCAGTGAACAGAAGATGCTGTACCGTAGCATCTACACTGCAACAGCATGTATTCATCTAGGGCTGTTGTAAACGGATATTTTAGTAATCGAGTAATCTATCGATTATTCTTACGATTAATCGAGTAATCGGATAAAAAAAATATAAAATGAAATATTGGTAAATCTGGCATAATACCGGTGTTACTATCAGATATCAATATCAGTCCAATTTTTCATATTTGAGCATCCCTAACAGTTGCTTTTTTGTAGTTTAGAAAACTAACCTGTAACAATAATAGCTCACTTTCTAAGTTAACCAGAAGAAAAGTTATAGAAAAATCTGAAATTATATTGAATTTAATAACAAAGAGGCAGGCTCACAAATATGCTTATAAAAAGTGTCTACAATCCAGCTTTTAGTTTATGTATTCATCTTCAGTGAGTTTGCCACCTAACCTGTCACGCTTTGGGTTTGAAAATACGGGAAATGCCGCCTGGAGTGGGAGGAGAGGGCGAATGAACGAACGTAAGATGGGGTGGAGGGGAGGAAATAGACCAGCGGACTGATGAACCGTTAGACCGGGGGACGAACACGGGGGGAAGCAATACGGGATATTTACGACACCTTCACTGGTCACACTCAGAAACTCATCTACCAGCCATGTACGATGCGCTCCGCCACCCGTTTCTTCAGACCGGGATATGAAATTTATTGTGCGGTTCGTCGGTAAAGCTACATTTACACGGTAAGCATCAGCTACTCAGCCGCCCGCCCTGTTCAGTCTATCCGCTCACCTCAGCGCTCTTTCCGCCGTTCGCTTTCAACCAGCAGCCCCGGAGGAGAAATGCTGCCGTACTCCAGGCATTCCCCCAGTCATTTTAAGGATGCTTATTGGTTCCCCAAAAACGATAAAAAGTCGGGCATTATCATCAATCAATAAAATCCCCACGGGCCAATCTTGAAGATTGGACTTTATGCCGCTGAGACTTAGCTTTTGTCAACAACTTAGAGGCGGAAGTGAGAGCTCCGCGCAACGCAAATGAAGTCCCGGCCGGAACACGGTGCGTTAACTAATTAAACATAAATTAACGAAGCTTCGAGGCAGGTAAATTTTCCTCGAGGAATTTTAGTAATCGAGGTACTCGAATCATTCGAGGAATCGTTTCAGCCCTATATTCATCTCTTTCTTAAGGTTTAGACTTTCAATTTGCCATTTATTCTACTGTAATATATTCTTAGTGGCAGTTGGAATGATTGAGCTGTTTCATAATTCAGTTTGGGTCCAGCTTTAGCCATCAGACAAAAGGCCTCATAGTTGTCAATAGAATACAAATAGACTATAGACTATGGTGGCCAGACCACAGGACCAGAAATCCTAATCATCACTCATCATTCATCCAACTCCATGTTTGACAGTTGATATGTTTGTTCTACCATACCATACTAGGCCTGTCGCGATAAACGATAAATCAGTTGATCGCACGATAAATTAAATCGACCTCATTTTAATTATCGGCTTTATCGTGTCTTCCTGCCGTTTTTCTTTCTGTTGATGACACTGAATGAAAAAAAGGCTCAATTCCGGTGCTCTCCACAGACAAATCCCTTCCTCATTTCCTTTGTGTAATGTCCAGCGCACACTACAGAGTTGTCGGCCAATTGTCGCCCCATTTTCAAAACCTGAGAGACCACACATTAGTTGACAGAAATCCTAGGTATAACAGTTCAATCGGTGTGGTATCCAGCCACATGGGCACAAAATAATTTTAAAATCAGGCATTAATCAATGCTTTACTAGAATCTATCTGTGACGCATGTGACTAGAGTCAGCGTAAAGTCCTGACTGAATGAAAATCATTGTAACCTATTTATGTCACGTTAACGATGAACAGCTGAAAACTTACCGGGTTTATCAACTGCGGTAGCAATTTGGCTCCAACTCCTCTCCTTGTTATTTCTATATTCTTTGCTCCAAATGTTGAATAAATATTAATGTTGCTTCCACATATCATCTCCAATGTTCGCTGGACTTCAGGTCACCCCGTGTCAGCTGTTTGGGATTCCCCTCCGTAATTTCCCCTCAGAAAGCAGGAGGAGAATCCACGCTTTCTGATTGGCTACCTGTCACATTCAACAGGCTGAGTTGACCTCCCAGTCGGGGAAAACCCCTGATTTAGATCGGAGCGGCACCCTACAGGATGATCGGTTACGAAATCACCAGCGACAATCTTAGATCAGCCAACAATCTAAGATTGTCGTAAGGGGAAAATAGGGGCAAAAAATCGTGTAGTATGATGTTAGGTATTAGGTAGTCGGATGTGCCCATCTTCTCTATTTAAATCTAGTGATTACTGAAGGCCATACAGACTTCATAATCTGCACTCCTTTGGTTGAATGCAGTATTTATTTCCACTTTGGCTTTATAGTTTTTATTCAAGTACGTTTTTTGTTAATGGAGACTGAGAATCCATTAACATTGGAACTGATTTAGTTTATCAGTTCCAGTGTTATGTGTTCTTTTGAAAATAAAGTGCATCTATCCATGGCAGGAAATCGCATGCATTATTAGTCATTTCCATTAAATCAGTGTCAAAAGGCCTTCAAACAATATTATCGTTTATTGCAATAATTTTTTAGACAATTAATCATCCAGAAAAATTTGTTAACGTGACAGGCCTATACCATACCATACCACTTCAATTTTTAAACCTCTATAAAATAACTGAAAGTCTACAAAGGGACGTACATATACACAATAAAAAATGGACAAGCTAAACATAGATAAGTTAAAATAAACTACTAAAATATACTGCTCAAAAAAATAAAGGGAACATTTCACTTTAATTGTGTGTGTGGCTCCAAATCCAGGCCTCCATTGGTTAATAAATTTGATTTCCATTGATGATTTTTGTGTGATTTTGTTGTCAGCACATTCAACTTTGTACAGAACAAAGCATTCAATGAGAATATTTCATTCATTCAGATCTACGATGTGTTATTTGAGTGTTCCCTTTATTTTTTGAGCAGTGTAGTTAAAATAGTGCCAGCCTCTCAGGATGTACAAAAGGCTTCAGCAAATAAACATGTTTCAGGACTATTCTTAAATTCAATGAGTCACACTTTTTTATTTGTTAAACAATTTTAAAGCCATTTGTTGCTATTCTTCCTCTTAACAAATATACGGTATTTGTGTTGGTGTATAACATAATCTCAGTAAGATATGCTCCAATGATACAAAATCTTAATAAAAACTTTAAGGTGTGTTAATACTTTTACAACTGAATTACAAAAGCTTTTATCATCAATTGGTCAGAAATCAGGGCTCGTCAGTCTATTTATTTTCCTGAAATGCATTGGAAAACAACTAAACTAAAGAGATCTATTTGCAAACAAACAATACAAAGTGTCCCTTAAAGTATTTACAGCATGAAATCGCAGCATATAGATGCTATCACAGACATTTATTCAGTAGTAACAGATACCCAGAGCATGTGTTGTGTAAAGCTTACACAGCAGATGGTGCATTTAAAACTGGAACAAGCATTATTAACGCACATAGCGACACATGAGCAAGTTTCCTTCCAAACACACCAACTGGAAGCTGACAGAATCAGAAGAACTTTGACAGGTGAAATCTTGACCTTAATCCAAAGCTTTAAATCACCATAAAAAATCACTTTTAAGAGGCCTGGAGGGCTTTCTCTACCTCCACCCACCTGCTCACACACACACTGTGCAGCAGGGGTTTGATGTTTCTCTTCAACCACCTTTGGATAACAGGAAGTTCAGTTCCGCACTTAGACCAGCTGCTTTTACAATGTTCAGATTATTTTAAATCAATAAGCACAATCTCTCAGCTCTTTGTATTTCATTTCACATCAAATAGTTTGTGAAATGAAATATCTACACTCTGTTCCTTGCTTGTTCTTGGATTTCTTTAGATGACGTGTTGAACTCTTTCAGCCTACTTCATGTTCTTAGGTAGGTTCTATTTAGTGTGCCTAATGAAACTGAACCACATAAAATGTGGTCATATCTTAAAAATTCAGAATTTAACATGGGGTTGATTACTTTTCTAACATAGGTCCAGATTTTGTCTTTTAATAAATGCAAATATATTTGAGAGGGCTGTTTTGTATTTTCTTTGTCTGGTTTTTACTGTTTGTTTAATCAGTCCTTCCAGAAAGTTGTGATGTTGCAATCTCAACTATTAATGCAAATTCACTCAACATTCAAAAATTTTGCTCAGACTTGCAATTTTCACCAGTCATTGCAACTATTTCGCAAATCTGACCAATCGCCTTAATGTTTTCTGTTTCCTTCTTTTCCGACCAATCACTGCAACTTGGCTGAATATTGACCAATCCACTTTCCCTTTCTAATTTAACTTCCTGTTTCATGACACCTTACAAACCAAGATGAAAGTGTGTGTAAAACTAAGCATTTTTTTATACTAAACGCAAACTAACATTCGTGTTTTTTTTCTGTTTTGGGATAACCCTTTTAAGATGTTCTGCAGGATTTGCTCCTATGTTAACAGTTCATGTTTACTTGAATAACCAACATGGGATTCTTCTTTTGCATTGTGACTTCTCCTCAGGATATGATTTGGTTTGTATTGAGATACTTTTTCAAAAAGGTACTTGCACATTAAATATTAACTATGTCAAAATCCTGAGAAAGCATCTGGTGAACATGAGAAAGTTTATTTTTTACGTTTTCCTTCAATGTCCCTTTATGGGCTCCATATGTTATGACAAAAATAAAACTTAAAAAAATTCACAACATTGACCGCAGCTTTTTGAAAATGATGCTGCAAAATCAGTAATTTTAGGCCACATCAATTCCAAAATAACATTGCAACATCCTAGAGGGCCTGGTCTGAAACATTGAAGCAGATAAACCAGGTCAATCCAGAAGAGGTCAAACACAGAGCTATAAATGACACGACTGCAGTATTTTATCAAACAGTAAACTTGTTCATTTTTATCCAAACTAAAATTCCATAATTTTCCAGACAACAATGGACTAACATACTGTTTGTGAGGCATCTGAATAAACTTAGGTTACTTTAATTTAAAATAAAATCTAACATTGTTGGACTTTGTTGTTGCATATAAGATTCTAAAATATTAATGTTAGTTTTTGTTTGCAACTTTAGATGCAGCTTAAGAACCCCAGGTACAAAATATGTCCTAAAATGGCCTTAAATTATTCAGTAAGTCAAAAACCACTAATGAGTAAAATGTAAAATGTAATGTCAAATCAATGAACCCAAAGTAGAATGTATTGTGTTTATTAAGGACTATTAGACTTAAGTCATCTAGAAAATGGAAAAAAGAAAACAGTCTGGAAAATTAACCCCTAACTGTCATCCCAAAAACACTCACATGCAAGTCAACAGGTCCAGGAGATTTAAAGGGTCCAGCCACATAGTATGATTTTATAGCACAATCATGTTACTATGTTATGTTGTATAAATCAAACATGGCTTAAGAGAACTTTGGCTTCGTAATTTAACACCTTGAAATTGGGCCTCTGTCTCTTTAAGAAAGTCTTGTCCTTTCCAACACTCTGCCTTCAGGAAGTCATCACAGCATCGCTTCTTAAACTTTTAACAGCACTCTGACCAGTGTTCCACTGAGAAGTAGTTTGTATAATGAGCTCAGCAGATGCTCAGTTCCACCAGGTGTTTGCCAATTGCAGGTGGCTAGTCTGAAGGTGCTGACAGGAGGAATCATAGGGGAGGGCTGCTCTGTGAGGCGGAAACTCAGAAGTTTGGAAACTGCAGCTGGGGGGAGGAGCTGCGCCTCGAAGACAGAGCTAGGTTTGCCAAGATGTTTTTGCATACCTGAATGGTTGCCATGGACATTAAAGGATTCTTCAAACATGAATGAAAGAATCAAAGCAAAACTCCAGGTATGTTTTTACTGAAGGAATAACATCACAATATAACAAAAAAAGAGTATTTTACATAATACTGCCCCTTTAAGAGGTTTTAAACAGGTCTCCTCAATTTTTTATCTTTTCAACACCCTACACTTATTTATGAACATGACTATGATAAAGTAGGTAAATGACAAAGTTAACATGAAACTCACATCCTGAAACATGACCAGGACAGAAGGCTTTGGATTTTTCAGACCATAACAATTTTACTAGATGGAGCGAGTCAGCTAAAGAGGAGGGAGGGAGGGACGGCAGAGAGACGGTCTATCAGTGAGGATGACAGATGGTGCAGGAAAACGGAGAGGAAAGGAGAAAATAAATTGGGCAAACTACAGAGTGGAGCTAAACACTATGTAGAGTCCAGAAGGCCTTTTGAAACAGCAGGGTGATGAAACCTCCAGCGCCTGGCAGTGGGACAGAGCAAGGGCCAAGCAGCTCTGAGCGGCACAGCCAAGCCTTACATAACCGGCCACATCGCCGCTCCCCTTAAAGGTAAAGGCACACAGACCGCAAGTCAGGGTGGCTCCATAGCCCTTTAAGAGCTCACTAGCTGCACTATAACTGTTACATGCTCATGCTTATTCCACAATTAGACAACAATAAAACAAGCTCTGTGGTTATAGAGCTGCTGATTTTACAAGCACCAAATAGTTTCTGTGATCCTGCTTAGAACAAAACTTACTAATGATGTTGCTTTAACTGCAGACTGGATGAGAGAGAAGCTTTCCTTTTGCTCTCTATGCTCTGTTGGACAATAAGCAGAGAAACCAGCTGGAGAATAAGCCGAGCAAAAAAAAAAGAAAAAAAAAGATGGGTCTACATGGGCGCTATTAAAAAATATTTCTATAATAGCTTTAGCGCTTTTCCATCGTTCTGTCTCTGTGTCCTTTGTATTTCGTCACAAGATGAGTTGAACAGAAAGCAGTTCTATTGTTTTGGCAAAAAAAAAAAAAAACTACGGGAAAAAAAATCTAATTTTTCTACAGGGAGCCATGAAGTTTTACAACAAAATTCCACGAAAAGGAGCATGATTTCCTGTGGAATTCTGTGCAGTGGAAAACATTTGGTCCCAGGGCTGTGCTCAGAGAGGAGCACAGCGGTTGTTTTAGGAACCACTCAATACTGGCTGGGAGCAGAGCAATGCAAGCTGAAACTAAATGATCTCTAGATTGTCTCAACCATCTTTAAAAAGTAAAAAGATTCACTTCAGAATGTTGTGTCAAAAACACTGGCAGCAGTTAAGCTTCTTCTTTTAACATTCAAGTACAGTTCAGATTTAAAACAGCTTCAAAATCACATGGTACTTTCCAGAAAGTATGCAGACCTCAGAAGACGGCTAACCGAACCCTTTATGAGGGCCTGGGTGTGTCTGCAACTGCATTCTGCTCCACTTGTGTTGGGCAGCAGAGGGCGGATTAACTGGTGCCATATAACCAGAACATAACGGGAGGGTGGGCAGAGATTGAACGAAGTCAGTGATGTCATCAGGAACGGATGGAGAACGTTGATGGAAACTTGACATGTCTCTTCATTTACTTTGAGGAAACTTCCAGGGCAAACAGGAGGGATCTGAGCATTTGTTGCAGAGATTTACAGAGGATGCATTAAGGTTGATGCTGTAGAAACTGCAGCAGCAAAAATATGCAGTGAGGTTTGAAAATCAAAACAGCTTTGGATAAAATAACTGTGGGAAAATGCTGAGTCATCTCTTAATGAGATTTTTGTGTCCAAGTAGCCAGAGTATCTAGGAATCTTTTACAAAGGTTTTGATCTAGATTTCCAAAGGTCTTTTTCGACTTTTAAGAGCACTAATTTTTAACATGAACCAATAAAAAATGAGAACATTTCAAAATACAACTGTATCTTAGTTAGACCTACTGCAATAAACAATAAGTCAATGAGCTCGATAATAAAAGGAGGGCGATAATAATCGCTTGTTTGCTCTTATGTCTCTCGTTATACCAAAGAGGATGACAAAAAGCTTCACTCCGGTGCCTCGAGTTATTCCTCCCCTCTCATTTCCTTGGTAACAGCTCAACACACAGGGAGCTAAACGCATCAGTTTTTCTTCCCTCGAGCTGAACCGAATACACAGGAGGCTATTGCAACAACAACAAAAGTTGAACAATTTCCAACTTTCATATGTCATGCACATATTGCTAGCTGTGCACATCTCGGCTGGACAAGGCAAAGTGAATGTCGCCTCACCGCGTAAGCAGCGCTGTCTCCCATCACTGACATGGTCTCAAAACGACAATATTATCGTTTATCGCAATAAGTTATGGGACAATTAATTGCCCAGAAAAATTTGGAATTGTGACAGACTTAATCTCAATACATTAGAATATCATTAGAAAATCTAATTATTTTCAAGTTTTTACCTCTGTTCATTTTTATAATTCTTGTACAGCTTGTAAGAAAGACATGGCTGAACTCTGCTTTCTAAGTTGTATCTGAGATAATCACTTGAAACCCCCAAGGTATACATTATTCTGAAATGAGGTGCAGTGTCACCTCATTGGTGGCAGCAGGAGCAAATGGTAAATAGAAAATCACTTTGATTTGTTTATGTAATTTGAGGAGCAATTGTACCCCTACTGTTATGTGTGCTAAACTAGGATGCTGTGAGCTGACTGAGCAGCAGGATGAGCACATTGATACTTCACACAAAAACCATAGTTTGGTAGCTGTGCTGACTTTAAAGTCATGCTGACCGCTACATCCTTTTTGAAATATAGTAAGGAGGAGACACAGCATTAAGCCTGTTACAATAAGCAATAAATCAATTAACTACATGAAAATTTACATGAGTACAATCATTTCCATTTGGACAACAATTGTCCAAGAGATGCTCCCCTTTAATATTGTTGAAAAGCCGCCATTTTGAGAAACGCTGCCAACATGTGACACCCAGTACTAAGTAGTTAGTTTTGCACCGTCTGTTACCTTTACTTGTTTTCTTTATCTAAGCTGAATGATTATTATTTTTGAAATACCATTTTGGTAAGAGGAACTTTAAAATCAGTTTTTATTGTTGTTTTGGATATTTAAAATGTTTTTTGGTTCCAGTGTTAAATGTTCTTTGGAAATTAGTTTGTTTGATCTTTCAGTGGGTGTGCACTCGTGATTCTTGAGAATAGGGACAAAATGGGTTTTAATTTTCCCATATTTTTTTTAAATTATTTCTTAACCTTATGTATGCAAATATGACAAATAATGTTTAGAAAATATGAAGATGCTAAGGTACAGGCTCCCAGTTGCGAATTTTTAAAAAAAAATTACATTTTTAATCGACCTGACCCAAAACTTTGTCATCACCATCTGACAAAAATAAATCTAAAATGATTTTTAAAATACCCCATTAGTGATATTTTTACTTAATTTACAGACAAATGCTTCTCAAGAAATAAAATAAATATTATTTAAAACAAAAAACAAGAAAAAGTCCATCTGATGGAGTTGACAGTGCATGACGGAGTTGACACAGAACTGAAGGTGGTGACAAACTAGTGAGTAAAATGAAAAACTTGGTACATGTGAAGTAATGCAATTCATGTAAAATACATTAAAATGAATTAGTTGCACAATTAAGTGAGATTTGACAACAATTTCACTGAAAGAGTCAGAAAAACTCTGACGGAGTTGACATCTGACGGAGTTGACGAAATGCCAAACTACCTCAATTTATATGATGTTATTCTGAAGGAGGCCATATTGTAGCTCGTCAGGTCCATGAAATCTTTACATTAAACCAAAATTAAGCTTTTATTTCGCAAAATTTCATCAAAGTTTTGTAAATTGTCAGTTATGGAGTTGACACATCATGGTTGTGACGAGCAGCTTAGGAATAAAACAGAAGAAAAAACTAAAGAATAACTTAAGCTAACCGGAGCTAACTAGCCCTCCTAGCAAAGGAAGAGAAAAGACAACGTCATGGGGTCCTCAGAAGTTCTGGTGTCCCCCAATAATGCCTGATTTTTTTACATTCTTTTCATTTCTGACGGTGTTGACAAAAACTAAGGACAAATTTCAACGGAGTTGGAAAATATCTAAAAATTATTTTTAATTCAATTTATCGATACTTTTATAATTATTTATATGACTACTTATACTTAATTGTCATAATATATAATTTTAGTATTTCTTTAATTGTTTTAAACTATAAGAATGTGTTGAGTTCTGCTCCTGGACAAGGGCTTTTACAGGCATCATCCACCGACTACAATGTTTAAAATAAAAAAATATTCAGCAAAAAAAAGAAAAATATACATTGTTGTGCTCACATGACCCAGGTTAGTTTAGTTAGATATTTGAAAAAAATATATTTTGTGTATATTTTATTCGAATTTCATGCTTTATCCATAGGACTTGTTTTGTCCCTATTCTCAAGAATCACTATTAGCTGAAAATTGGTTCAAAATGACAATATTATTGTTTATCGCAATAATTTCTGGGCCAATTTATGGTCGAGCAAAATTTGTTGTTAGGAAAGGCCAAGGCTGCCCCAGTGTAAACAAGTTTTCTCCACTTCTCAGAGACAAGGGCTTTGAGAAAAGCCTCCACTCCTCACTAGAGCACCAAAGCAGCAACATGTTTCGACTAACTCCATCTTCCTAAGGTGTGAAAATATGCTCTCAGAGTTTGTCTTCATGACATGCTAGTTATTTTCAGAATAACTAGCATGCAGATGGATCTGACAGCTTTAGTTTGCAGTGTATCAGGCTGTTGACATGGCTACCGGCATTATGAATGTAAGAAAAATAATTTACAGAGACAATAAGACCAAACACATTCACATAAATATTTGACCAGCCTCTTTAGCACTGTATTCCTGTTCTTACCCTTTACATCTGTGTGGCATCAAGTCTTTCAAAGATAAAATCTTTTTTCCCCTCAGCTGACCTTTACCCTCCCACATAGTAGCTCAGCCAGAGGCAGAGAAGCGAAAATGGAGTTTTTCTTACTGCTTCTTTCTCTACATCACCATGAATAATTTAATCCCATCTAATCCTAAGAGCCTTTCTCAGCTTCACCTGAAGGAGAAAAACAGAGCATGTACCACTCTGACTGCCAGAAGGTCCATAAGCTGCTCATACTCAACCACAAACCCAGTCCGAAATAACACAATCACATCAGGCCACACAGCTAGTGGGTTAAGCCCACATACAGCTTTAGGCACACTGAATTTGCTGATTCAGCTTACCTTGATTTAGCAAGTAACAGAAAATAGAAAAAAGATAGTTTGTGAAAATTACAAGAAATGACAGCATCAATTTGTGAAGAAACTCAGGAACACACAGGGCTTTATGGTATAACCAAATAGATAAAACGTTCCAAATAGATCGGCTCCAGAAAAGTCATACTGATCCTCTCTGAGGTAGTAATTTTTATTTATAGTTTTTATGTCATATCTAGAAATTACTACATAATTTGTTTTCTTTGATTTAATCAAATTCAAAGAAAATGGCAATGTTAAGTTTACATAGAACTTTTAAAAATAGATTAAAACTGCAACAGAGTGCTGCACAAAGACAACAATGCAATACAATAAATTGACAAAAAGAAAATAAAACTAAAACATCACAACAGAAAAGGTACTGTGTCAGGCCGTGATTAAATGTGAATGGATGGAAATAAGTTTTAAGAACCGATTTAAAATGACCCAGACTGAGGACAGATCTAGTCTGGAAAGGTAACTTATTCCAGAGAATAGTCAGCAACAGAGAAAGCCTTTGCTCTTTAAGATGAGTCTGACTTAACTTAAGCTAAGCAACCTATTAATACCTGTATAGATTTTTTTAAGCATTTTTAGTGGCATATAAATCTGGTCGTCATCCACAAAGCAACTAAACAAAATGTTGAGTTTCCTAAAAATTTGATCAAAAGGCAATACAATTATACAACTAGGACCTAAAATTGAGTCTTGGGGGGGACTCCATACGTTAAAGTTGTGGCCCTAAAACAGTGATCAAGATGGACTAAGAAAGTTCTGTTTTCTCAATTTGATTTAAACCTCAGATCTAAAAGTAATAAAACAGCAAAATTGCCAGAGTCAACCTTTAAAAAGAGGATCAGTATACTCGAAGCAAAGCTGTTTTAGTACTATGAGCACCTTTAAACCCATACTTAAATTTCTGTTTTGTTATAATCTATTAAAAAGGATTCAACTGAATAAAAGTTAACTTTTCGAGAACCTCAAAGACAGAAAGTGTAAATATGGGCCTAAAATTTTCTAATAGACTTGAATCTAGATTGTTTTTTTAAGAAGGTGTTTAACCACAAGTGAGGCATTTATCATCATTAAGATGTAAGGACCAAAGGTGACAAAAATGTATTTTATCAAAAGGGTAGGAAGACAGCTTAAAGAATAATTTGACGGCTGCAGATGTTTAATTACAGAGGTCAGTTCTGCAAGTGAAACTGACTCAAAATGATTCAGAGTAGCTACACATTGTGGCATTTCATGAGGATCTAAATTTAACAGAGAATTTGAGCCTCTAAAGACGATAATTTTCTCAGTGAAAAACGTAGAGAAAATCTCACAAATTTCTAAAGAGGCTAAAGGACCAGATTTAGTCAAAGGATTTTCTACTCTATCTGGGACACTAAAATGACTTGACTTGTATTTGAAGCTACAAGATCAATCAAGTATTTAGATTTTGTTAAATTAATAATATTCTCAAAGTGTCTTTCAGAATTTCAAACAAAATGAGCAATGTATCTTTTTTTCACTCCTCTCAGCACACTAAGTGCACAAATGGTTTCATTTAATCATAGCTCTAATTATTTCTATTTCCTAGATTTTATAGTTTTCAAGGGAGATATACTATTTAGAGTACTTAGAGCATATATTGTTAAAGTTGAAAATAAGAGCTTCAACATAAAGATTTCTATTACTAGGGAATATATCATTATCAAGGATTGCATTTAGTTGGGGGGCAGTGGCAGAACTTATAATTTGTGTTGTATGTGTGATGCATTACTGTGTCAGCTGTTAGGATCCAGTGTTTCTGTTATAAAACAATGAAGAGCAGGATCCAGAAATGCAGGATAGTTGATAACTGAACAAGGAGCAGGTGCGGATGTAGCGGTAGTTGAACTGATAAGATGGGATAAATAGCTACTTGAACATGCAGGGAACGTGGGAAACAAGGAAACAGAAATGTAAACAAACCAGATTAACAATCCAACACAAGAAATTATCAAGATTCAGACCAAAAAAACAACAAGAGAACATGGAAGCTACAGGTTCGCAAAATAAATCAAGAAGATACAGAGAACCATAACTAAAGGCTGAACCAAAATACGAAAACAGAAACACCATAGTACTACAAGGAATCTTAAAGTTAAGGAAGGAACTGAATAGGAAAAGCAAAACAGACCAAAGTCCCAAAGTTCATGACAGTTTTTGTGTTTACCTTCTACAGCTTCTATCTGATATTTGAGCTGGTGTTTTTTGGTGTGTCTTTCGGGGTTCTTTAAGAACAGTCATTACATGACACCCAGTCCTGTAAACAGGAATCATTTAATAGAGTTTCCAGACAGATTGTAATGTATTTATTTTAAACCTAAATCAGAAGCTTGAAAAGAGTGCTTTCTCCAACAAAATGTTGTGTCTGGGTAGTGATCCCTGAACGTTGGTCTGATGTTTTAATGCTTGGCTCATATGTGTGCTATCGTACTGTGTCAACTGTTTTCAGTGTGTTTCTCTGTGTGTGGCAGGTCATCTTTGGGTCTTGTCCTTGTTTGGCCTCTCTGTGGTCTGACTATAGTGCAGAGAAATGTGTACATGTGTTAGATCAGGAGTTCTGACTTGTTTTTGCAGATAAATTCACCAGACCACTGTTTCGGAGCTGAGCTTAAAGAAAACATCTACTATTGGATTATGGGAAGGACAGCTGCAAAGTTTGTTGCTTTTGATGTTGAAAAAGGGTCAGAGTCTGGCTTGCTGTTCACAGCTCTAAGAAATAACCATTTAGTATGTTGTTGGACAGATTTTTAAGTATCAATATATAGAACAGAAGTCTTCAAATTCAAGCCTTGAGGGCTGGTTCCCTGCAGCTTTTACATCTGTCTCTACTTCAAAACACCTGAGTGTTAATGACACAAAGGTCATTAACAGGACTCTGCACTGACAGGGTGATTCAGTCTTTTGCTTCAGATGTGTTGGACCAGGGACACATCTAAAAGCTGCAGGAAATTGGCCCTTCAGGTCTAGATGTGAAGATCTCTGATATAATCTAGACTCACAGATTTGTTTTAGTTGTATTTACCCAGAATGCCGTGGGCTGTAGTCTGCTTCCTGCTTTTGGAGCGGTCTATGGTCCACTCGGCATTTGCAAAAGAATTCGTACCCCACCACAGTTCATGAGCAGAGACCAAGATGCGAAGGCGGAGCAGAGTTCATTTCTGCACTCACACTTCCCCAAACAAACCGGACTATCTCAGCAAACAAACTGGAGTTTAATAAAATCAGACTCAACAGGCCTGGTGTGAATGCACCCTTAATTTAGTGGGAGTTTAATGCCTTTACTGCTGGATGAAAAAATATTCAATTGAAAATAAGGTGTTAGATATAAAATTATTATAACCGAACTAATATCATAGTGACAATAGGAAAAAGAATGTTGTTTAACTTATTAAATAAAAGTAACTAAATCCTGTTATGCATTTGTTCACTGTGAAAGGAAAACACATTTCTAGGCAAGGTGTACTCGCATCAAAATATTCATTGAAATGCTCCAGCTGAATAAGCCTCAATCAGTGGCATCCACTTTCACTCCTCAAGAAGAAGTAGAAAAGTCTTCCATCTCCTAACAGCCATTACAGCCAGGCCTGGATGTGACTTGTTTGTGTCACTAATGTGAGCTTCCCAGCATGAAGCCCACATTAGTGGCGCATTCAGCGGAAACAGCTTAATGTGCAAATAAGGAGAAAAAGTTATTATTTCCTTTCTGACCTTCAACGTCTACTGACACACTCGCCGTAGATGAGCAAACATACCGGGCTTTGATTGTTCCAGAGTCATAATTTATCCAGCAGTTTCTCACTGCTACCACCAACTCCAAAACGATCCCATAAACAGCAGAACATAATTTTTTTCATGAAGTGGCCAACCCCAGTCTGGGTAGAGTGCATCGCCCTCCAGCATCGTATGCACTATGAACTTCAAGACCTGAAGACCTAGAGCCTGCCGCCTGGCCTGACGACAAAAATGCTTTAAAAACAAAGTTTTCATTAGAAGCATCACTAAATCTGAACATAGGACAATGGGTTTACAGCGTTTGGACGAGTGTGTTTACAACGTTTGCAAAGCTCAATAAAGTGCAGTCTTTCAGCACCACACACACACACACACACACACACACACACACACACACACACACACACACACACACACACACAAATAAACATGTTTAATTCAAATCCATTTAAATGCAGCTCAAACGAATCCAATTAAGAACTGATTTAGTCCACCAACAATGCAAAGCAATCCAATTAAACAAGTTCATGATAATACAATTCAATTACATTCATCTCCATTTAAGCCAGTTACATTTGATCCCAATTCTGTGTCAGTTTCATTCAAAGTCCATTAGAACAGTACCGAGTCAGAGCAAAGCAACAAGTCGGATGGCAAGTGACAAGCAATTCATGTTCAGATGGTACCCAGGTTGCCGTAGCAACCTGAGGCTTCAGGGATGACAACAAACTCTTAACGTACAATGTGTGATAACTGAATGTACACACAATTTTTCATAGGAATTAATAGTAAAATTAACAATATGTTGCTTACCTGTAAAGGTGTCAGTGGGTTAATATCCCGTCACATAGGAGAGAAAAAGAAAGGCACATCATTAATTTATGGCTATTAAGACAACAGAACAGTTTACTTTGACAGGACTTTTACATTTCTGTAGAAACAGCGTATTATCAGTCTGGTGAGATCACTTGTGCTTTTTTATCTAAGCCCCTCACACGGTTCTTAAAAGATTCATGACAATGTTGCTTCAGCGTTGAGGAGTGTGAATAGTGAAGGGAGTGAATCAGCAGAGAGAGATACCATAAGTTCCCTCATCAAGCTCAAAAATTTTCCTATTCACCCAGTTTACACAAACTATGACAGACACAAGAGTCCATGTGCCCCCCTACCTGCCCATCCCCACCCTTGGCCCACTCTGGTCCAGACCCCATCAGTGACAGTGGAGAATCTCCTGGGATGAAGTGAAACTGAAGCAGCCGTTAACTGTTTCCAGTCGCTAACCTGAAAACGACTCCAGGAATGGAGTAGTTCCACATGCTGGGCAGACGCTTTTAACAATGTCCCTTTTTGGAGGGTGGCTTTAAGAAGGGAATGGATAATAATTTACGACATCATATTTATCTGTTTTCATTTTTACTTGACCCTCAATGGTAATAGTGCACGATCAGGCTAGCTGGAATAAAATTAAATAATGATAAAACAGATATAGCGTGGATCCCAGGTCAGTGTTTGCGGAATTTTCTGACTCCAAATTATTCACAGAGAACTTATCTATTTGAAGATTTTTTGGTAGTTAATATCTAAAACATCAGATAGCAAATCCAGCTTGGAATGATGAAATACCTAGGTGCATGCTGGGAATGCCATTTATATTAGTTAACGTGGATGTTAGGTTCTATTGAATGTATTAATGCATATTCATGTAAATGGTTTGGCAAAATGTTTACCTGAATATTTAGTGGTTTAATTTAATGCCAGGACTGTTTGACAAGGACCCAAGAAGGCATGGGCCTGTTACTGGTATCAAAGTTTTTTCCATTGCAGTTCTGATGCTTTGAAATTATTTTTCATAAGATGTCAAAGAAAAAAAATTCTTCAGCCGAAAGAAGGCTTATTGGATTTTGTCTCACTCACATACACAAATTAGATAAAGCTTAAGGAAAAATAATAAAATTATCACCTGTTTGGAAATATTAGGTTTTATGGAAACTAATGGCTTACCACGTTTTCTAACTCTCATTAAGGTAACACTGTTTTCAAAGCAGCGCTGGCAAGGTACAAGCAGCAAGTCTGTTAAGAGCTTCACATACATCTCAAAGTCTGTGTTCAGTCCCTTTGGACCTTAGTGCAGTCTTTGTGTCCTTGTTGTCCCTGAGAGAAAAATGATCCTCCTCATTGGATTGTTTTAAAACAAGCATTGATGATGTTCTTCTTCTGGTTCCTGCCTTTTTTTTCTGCTGCGTGTTTGGCTCCACATTCTGAGTGAGGTTATTACTGTTCCTGTCCACACACACAGACAGATGCTCACAAATCTTAATGTGGCGTATTATCAGTATTACTTCTATATATTTATCTCTTTTCTAGGGATTCACCCATTCACTTTTTTCACTTGTGATACTGATACAGATATCTGAGATCTAGTAGCAGCTGATACTAATATGATGTAGAAAAAACAAATGAACTGACTTAAAATATTTATTTTTTTAAACACAGACATAAATGTACTGAATTGCTCTGATTTGATAACTCTGCACCAGGACAGAACACTGAAATCCACCAATAGCTTCACAAGCTTAGTCAAATTTGTAAAAACAACACCTTTAATTTGTTCAGTCGGTGAAATTAGGAGGATAACAGCCAATGTGACAAACTAATAAAGACAATGGGTAACACTTTATTTGAAGGGGCATAGGGATGACATGACACTATTATAAACATAACATAAGACTTGTTATGAATATGAAGTAATCTTCATAAATGTTTACGACTGTTGTAATAAAATGCCATTTGGTAAATAATTACACTTTTTATGCAAAGCAGACACTTAATGGATTCTTAATGCAAATTTTAGTGCAACTTTGCATTAAAACTGTCATTATTTACAGAATAACACTTCATAACAACAGTCACTGACATTCATGTTCATGAGTGTTATATCGTGTTTATGACAGTGACATGTCTGTCTCAAGCACACCCCTTAAAATAAAGTGTTACCAGAAACCGAAACTGACAAAAAATAGTAGGCTGACTAAAATAAACTGCAACAAACATTCTTTCAAATGGTTCAGAAAGTGCTAAGAATTCTAAATATAATGTAAAATAAATAGTAAAGCACGATGTTGCTCAGAGCACAAAGCACAGAGTTAAACTAAACAGATCTGCCCTTATGATTGAGTATTATCACCGATACCCGATCCAATGGTTTTTGTTTTATATCAGGACAGAAACAGATATTAATATCGGATCGGAGCGTCTCCACTTTTCTCAGACGCATTTCTGAAATATGTCAGACCTGCATGTTGTGCCCCTTGCAGACTCTGCCTCAGAATCCAGAGACGTAACAACCGGTCCTGTCCTCTAGGTCAGCACAGCACAGTGAGGTTACAGTTACAGCATTAGATTCTGCTGACTGATCAATGAGGTAAGAATAGAGTTATTCTTATTAATAGTTACTCTTATTATATAATAACAATATTGCAATGCTATGATAATAATAATAAAATTAATATTAAAGAGTCAACATCTTAGATTATTTTAGCAGAAGTAGGTATAAATAGCTGTTGAAAATGTTAGAAATACAATCATAACAGATTTGTTTTCTTTTAATTTGTTCTGTAAATATGATGGTGTGTATTTTTCCTCAACGTTATCATATCAAATCTCATACTGGCCTGTGCCTCGGACAGGAATCTTTGCATGGAATGGACACATTCCATGCAAAGAATTTGCATGGAATTTGCATAGAATTTCTGATAACTAATGTTATTCCAACTCTGGCTCACAATGTTGTGACAGAAATTACTGTAGTTACAAGTTAGTATTTACAATCTTGACTTTTATATAGTTCAACTAAATAAAAGAGCTTTTATTTTGGTAAAAGTGTTTGGTTCCAAACCTTTTGAAACACATGATTGAGATCACATCAAGAGTTGTGGGTCATCAGATGAACAAGAAGCAAAGGTTTGGATTTTAGGAGATTTAACAACTATTAGAATAAATTATAAGAAATACTTTATTCTTCTTGCAAGCACAGCAGCAAAAAAAATTTATTTTGAAAAATTGGAAATCTGAAAAATCGCCATCAATAAGACAACGGATTGATGAGTTGGTGTCTTACTGTAAACCAGAAAGGATTCTTTATAATGCTAGAGGAAAACAAGCAGCATTTGGGGCAATATGGGGCCCCTTCATCGAAATGTTATCATCTATGGATGTGACTGGCCGGGATGCGGAATGACTCTTTTTTGGATTAGCTCAAACATAAGCTGGCAGTACTATGGTTGTGTAATCATATTAGTTGGACCTGTACTATCCTGTAAGTGAGAGACGTAGGGGGTGGGGGGCGGGGGGTTAAGGTGGATGGGGAGAAAGAAAAAATAAATAATGACTGATTTATTGACACTTTAATAGGCATGACCAGTTGTGTTGAATAGTTGTCAGGTTATTTTGAGGTTTTGCTATTGTGTTTGTTTTTCACCAACTGTTTCTTAATAATATACCAAATATAATTGTTTGTCATGCATTTGAAAATGAACAGAAATAAAGCTGTTTAAAAAAAGTGTTTGGTTCCCTTAGGGAATAGATCCAGCTCTTATCATTGGTTGAGTCTCTTGGGGATAAAACAGGCTCATGTTTATACTATTCAAAGATGAGGCAGGGAGAGAGGGAGGTTTGGGGGTGAAAAGTGCAAACAGATCTATTCCCGCTTTTTGAACAAATACAGCTTTATTTCCGTATCCTCATGTTAATTCCAATAGGCAAGCTAGAGAACAGTTGGTGCCAAGAGCAACAACAGTTCTGGAAGAGTCATTTAGCTGTTTGTCTTTGTAATTACCTTGCGAGAATAGTCAAAGTGTTTTCATTAGGTGTTTTCATTAAGAGTAAATGATCTTCACTCTTATTGAGTGAAGATCATTTACTCAAATGATCTTCACTCATTCACTGTTTCACTCATTCAGAAACAGTGTTTCTGTCGGTTTCTGGTGGTGCAGCTTTGTGCTGCCTTCAGGAGAATGGGACATCAGACATCATCCATAAAATTTCACCCACATGGCACACTCACCATCAGTAACCTTCACTCATCACCCGCTGCGCCGCCTAATCGTCATATGTTTCACATCATGTGTTGATTTTTCCCTGTTCAGCGTCGGATTCTCTGTTTTTATGCCATATTTCACATCTAGTTCGTCGCTCCGTTTTATGTCCCACTTCTCCTGTTTCAGAGTTTTGCGCAATGTGCGCGTCGTTTTTTGTTTTTTAACCCCCTATGGTGCGCAGCGTTCGGGAAACGTGTCGATGGGGAAAAGGCAGACTGACATAAATCTTTTAAAACAACTGAAACATTTTTCGGTATTCTGATTATTGAAATTTAAAAGTGCTGTGGTACCGTTGTTCTATCACACCCGTTTCATACCGGACCACTTACAGCATCGGTATTAACGCTATAAAATGAACGCCCTCTATCGTGGTATCACCCATGGAGGGACTTCTTTATTTAAATGGTTCATTTTTCAGAGGGATACAAAGTCAGGGTATTGTGATTATAGTAATTACATGTTTATAAGAGCGATTTTCTGTTGTCCTTACATGGAAGCGGGCAGCCTTCAAACAGAAATAAAACACTTTTTAATATAAGTTGCTGCTTTGACGTGATCACAGAACTGCCAAAAATATGTACAAAAATACCAGACAAAGTGAATCACCGCATCAGCCGGTGTAACGCTGAACTGATGCGGTGAAGCTACCAGTAGCAGGAGAACAGAGCTGCGCCAAGAAGCTACAAATACTGAAGAAAAGGAGAGCTGCCATCGATACAGTTGCAGCCATGCATGATTTAATGTTACGAAATACAGTTTTACCAAGTTGCTCAAAGTCTAAACTGGTATTGTTGTGCATTTAATGTGTAAAGTTTACCTTCCCCAGCGCCTCCCTTTTGTAAAAAATTCCGCCAGCGCCCCCTGCCGTCCTCTGAACGCGAAAGTTTTAATACGTATGTAAAAAAAATTTTAAGTTAGATGCTGCAGCTTTAATCAGAGGTTCGGTGTGAGTCACCACCAGGTGGAGCAGAAGCGAAGCTCCGTCTGTCAAATATTACTACCTGTAGCGTAGCAGCGGTTCAACAGGAGAGCAGAACCAGCGTCTTACATCGCAGCTTGAAGACTTAAATAATTTTGCGGGTTATTTGTTTAGCTTTCTGACCGTCATGCTAATCCGGGTGAGTGTTTGTAGCTGTGCGCTGCTTTACCTGCTATCTGATCGCTCCGTATGTCTTTTTTACTGCAGTGAACCTCGATAGAGCCAAACTCCGCCAAGTATGGCATTGTTTTTATGCCATACCAGCTTCGTCGTGTTGGTGCATTTTGACATGCTTCACCCCACGTGCTTCAATTTTCCGCCGCAACACGCAAACTTCCCCATTCACTCAGTGCGCTATAGGATTTGTTTCTGCGCATTTGCGCAGTGTGAAGTAAAGAGACCAGCTGCACAGGCAAGCAGCGAAATGAGAAGCAGGTGATCGGTTTGTGTGATCGGCAACAAGAGACCGGCGATCACCGATCATACACTTTTCACGGAAATCGGGCGATTATGATCGGTGGCCGATCGATCGACACACCTCTATTATATATCGCCATAAAAACTAATCTCAGTGCCAGTCTGACTGCAGAAGAACTGTGGGAGGATTTGGAAGACTGGAGAATTGTGCAGCCAGCCATGCATGCACAAACATGACTCTTCTGGAAATATCCTGCAAAGAAAATCCATTTCTGTGTCTTTCCAAGTAAACCTCTGAACTACCTCACAGCATTTTGGAGGCAATTTCGGTGAAAGAATTACTTTAAAACTTTAAAAAAAATACAACTTTATGAACATATTAAGTTTTGTGTTTTAGGGAAGGAAGAGAGGAAGAGACAGTCACTTTTCCCAAAATTCAAGTTGTTAACATTCCTGTATAAATATATTCAATAAATTAAGAATATGTGTCCCACTAAAACTTGTTTGGCACATGGAAAGTACCCTTTAAAATAACTGTTAAGACAGTATTAAATCTACTAGCCCACATTCCTTTATTAAAAATGTTTTTTATTAGCCTTATGTCATATTCTAATCCTAAATGTCATGTTTTCATTAGCTAGTGCAGAAAATCACCATGAGTGACAGAACTAAAGTCTTGAAAACATCAGTCTGTGTTTAGTTCATCTTTATAATGTTTTTCACTTAGCAATGGAATATTCTTTTTATTGAATAGCTCTCAAGTCACCATTCTGTCAACGTTACAACTCTCAAGTAGAAGTCATGAGACATGACTGTACTTGAGAGTTCAGTCGCATGGATCATCAGAACCCAGGTACAAGGGAGCAAAATGAGCTTCATCTGTAGGGTGGTTCCACTCAGCCTTAGAGATGGAGCGAGCCCCCCCCCTCGTTGTCAAGGAGTGACTGAACCCTGCGTACAAGAGATTCACCGTCAACACAAAACTTTTCTGAAAATCCCCTTTGGGGAATCTATGCCAGCTGTTTCCATCTGTTCTAATTTATATATGCTAATCTCACTCATAGAAAGAAATAATCGCATTTAATAATTTTTCACTTTAAGTAATAAGAGTATCTCGAACCATAGCAACAAATATAAACAATATATTGATCCTAAAATAAAGAAGCCTTTAGAATGGTATTAAAAATCTTTTACACTTCTAACAGTTCCAAAACACGGAAGTCCCGGTCTCAGGAATAACACTGTGTTGTGTTTCTTCTCTTGGAATCTCTTTCTTCATGAAGACACTGTGTCTAATTATAAAAGGTTCATTCTGGTAGATCCACACATTGTTACCAATAGTCTCCCCACTTATTGGAACACATCTGAGAGAGAATAAAACTGTTAGTTAGATTTATAGATGAACAGTGAACTGTTGGATCGGCTCCTACACCAGCAGCTCCGTTGTGGTTTGCCTTTTCCATTCTTTCTGTCTTATGCTTTGAGACACACTTTAAACAGCTCTAGTGGATCAACAGAGAATCTTATAATTTGAGCAGGCTTTTCAACTTAGAAACTGGATTTTTAAGGCTTTGGTATACAGTTGAGACCAGATATTTACATACACTGTTGTTGATGTGAAACCTGTCTCAGTGAACAGGAACACTGGGTTTACCACAGCTTGGGTGTCACCAGGTTGTTCCCAAATTTCTCAACTAATGTTCCTTCATTTGAGCGCAAGATTTTGGCCTAGATGGCTGAACTTTGGATAAGATTTAGGGTTCCAGTAGTACAATAATCTAATCTAACTTCTATGTGGATAAGAGAAAATTCCCATTAAGTTCAAACTTGTGAAACCAATACTTTCTTGGAGTTTTCATTATATGATCATTCAACCTTGAAAAAAAAACTACACCCTTAGCTGAAATACTGAGTTCCTAAATCTAGGCTAAAAACTCACCTGTTTAGAGTTGCTTTTGAACCATAATAAATTAAACAATGACCAACATATTTGATATGTATTGATGATTTTAGCAATGGCAAAATGCAATGTCTGTTATTGGTTTTCACAATTAGCAGCATTAACAGCTTACTGCTTTGTTGTGTGGCTTGTTTTAGTGGAACCAGTAAACCCAGCCAGTACACAGTAAAAATGTCAGTGTTGAATTAACACCCAAAAGTGTCTATATGTGTCCACGTCAGCAGGTGTTAAAGCAACACTTCTGAAAGTGTTAAAAGATTGACACCCATTTTTTTTTGTTAAATTAACATTGGTCTATAATACTGAAATGGGTTTAAGAAAAGTTGAACTTTCCATTTCTGTGTATTGTTTTGAATATTTTTCACTGGATTTGATTGATATTGGAACCTTGTGGGGTCAATTATTAACTTTTTTAACACCACATTATGTTTTGTGATCAACACTACACTGGTGTTACTTTTAATATATTTTAACACCAGCACCATTGTAATGTTAATGTGACTCTCTGTATTATTGAATTTAACACCAGCTGACTTGGACACATATAGACACTTTTGGGTTTTAATTCAACACTGGCATTTTTACTGTGTATGCTAAAGGTAAAACCAGTACCTTTGGAACAAAGATTTAGCTGCATGGAGATAGAAAGTCTCCTGCAACATTTTCACCATGGACAGGAAACATCCACAGGAACCAGTAGTTCAATGAGCTGTCACACACACATTCAAATAACTCACACCATGTAACAGGCAGAATGTGGGTAAGAGAGGAATATTGCAATACACACCAACACCACTTAGTTTGCAGTTATATGGGGTTCAGTTTCTAGCCTCATGATGCTCATTGTCTGCTGGGAATCTGGGGCTGAAGCTCCTCCATGACTCTAACATGAAGACAAATGGCTAATGATATCATTGGCCTTAAAGCTTTGGTGTCCAGTCTTTTCTGCAGACCAACTGTGTTACATTAAAGGTACAGTATGAAATCTGCAACAATGATATGGGGGAAAAAAACAAATATCTCAGTATGATGACACAAGGACAGCTCAAAATAAATAAAAATAGTAAGTATGAAATAAAACAAATATAAGACCCAAGTTCAATATTTTTGTTGCTCATTTCAGAAAGCTTACTTTGATTTTTTTCTTGTTTATTTTGTTCATTCAATTACAGTTTAAAATGAACATGTCACACGAGAACACAAAAGTTTCGAATGAAAAGGAGTAGTGTGAAGAAAAAAAGTGTTTCCATTGCAGTTTTGCAAAATAGACCAACTTTGATACGGCCAAAAAAGAGCACCTAATCCTTTTATAAAAAGCACCAAAACTTTTTATAGAAAAATTAGAAATTTTTCAAAGTCTGTACGTTTCCATTAAAGGGATCCAGGATTAGTTTAACATGTTGACCTAAATATGTTGTAATTTTCCTATTAACTACAAAATTGCTGTTTATGAGACGCTAAAACTCAGAATTACTGCAAAAATGTACATCTTTTATTATATTTTTCACCCAAGGAGATCGCCATTTTTTCACTTGCTGGTCTGATGACGCGCTTCGGTCTGCACTGTACTGGAATCTACAGAGTAAAAACAGGAAGGCTAACTTTACTTGAGTAGTTGTTTATCATGTTGCGTTTGACTGATGCAATTTTAGATAATGCCACACTGTGTCACTGTTGGCTGTAATAAAAAAAAACAATAAAAAAAACTGTCAGGTAAGTTTGGATCATATCCCACACGAAAAAAAGAAGAGCCGGAGTCAAACACAACTTCTGAATGACCTGCATTTGTGCTCTCAACATTTCTCTCCAGAAGACTTTAAATGAGTTGTACGAGCAAAACTGACAAAGGCTCTCACAGGTGATTGTTAACTTAACGAGCCAAAAACAAATGCCATGCCGACACATTTTATCCACAAATTACCTAAACTCTACTGCCGCCTTCTAAACGCTGGGAGAAACATCAGACAAGGAATGCTGGAAGCTCTTTGAAATGCTAATGGAGCTACACTGCTGCTGGTACTGAAAATGAAACAACTGATCCAACTGGACCAAAACTAGACCCTAAACAGCTGTTACTGGACCAGACACAGAGCTATAGAAGCATTTACCAGATCACACAGTTTGACCAGTCATTCACTGATTCATTTATGAAGCTGAAGATGGGACCTTCAACAGCAAAACACCAGCTCCTACGGCCAACTCTGTCCTATTCCTCCATTTGGTCCTCCTCATCTTCATCATCTCTTGTGAGTTCTACATTCCCATTGATTTCAAAGTGCTCCGGTTCAATTTGAAAAGGTTTAATGACTCATCCCTGTTTTGACTGAATAGAGCTAGCGGAATCGGACTAAAAACATAATTTTTAGTCCAGAATGCATTGCAGCCTGAACAACATGGTGACGTCCGTGTGATAATATTTTATTAACATTTATAGAAACTAAACAACCTATAGTATTGTTATTGTATAGTTTTTACATCTAAAATAAATATTTGTCACAACTAACCATCGATCCCTTCAAGTAAATTCATTTTCAAAATGTCAAATAAGGTAATTATATGGTCAATGGTAATGCAGCTACTGATACAGCTAAATAAACAAAAGTCAACCAAAAGAACAAATTCAAAATATAACAGAGCTGTTCCAAAATTCTGCCACCATGAGCGCCATAATTCATGAGCAACTCTGCATAAACTTTGCTTTTAAGAGAAGTACTGTTGGGTTCTAAAATTGCAAGGTCTCATGCCAGAAGATCACATTACACCCTTAGTATAAACTGAAGTCAAATATAATTTAAGACAAGCTGGAACAAGAACTTCAAGACAAGTAGAAGGAATAGAAATATGAGTGAGAATCAGTGTGTAAGTATCCAATAGGGACTCAGTCATTTTTAGAACACATTTGCAAAAAGTCAGATTTAGGCTGTCATAAAGCAAAAAATAAGAGGAGCTTCATTAAATCCTTCAAATAACTTGCAAACATTTCATTTCTGTGCATGTGAACAAGCCAGCATAACAGTGAAAAGTTCCATCCAGCATAGATTGATGAGGGTGAGCCCATAGAAGGAAGATTGGGCATATCACATGACAACACAAATAATTAATTAATACAAAAGTCTGTTATCTTTTGCATTATATTCTCATTATTATAATTTGCAATATCATTATACAAAATATAAAATGCATATCATTGTCTGTTCATCAGAGTTCAGGGAGAAAAACTTTCAGAAATATATCATTGCTTTGTTCCCTGTGGTCTATAGAGAAAAGAAGAGTTCAGTGCAGATTTTACTCTAATAGGGAAGCACATCAGGGCATAGTTTTAGAAAGTTACATCCAGCTGGAGAACAAATAACCGATAAGGAAAAATAGAAAGCCAGCTGGGTGCAGCACAGAGCCACAGCCTATTATTACCCGTCTGTGCAGCGGCACCCTGCTTCTCTCCTTTATTGGAAAAACACTAATTCTCCTTGACTCACTTTTATATGTGTGTTCTGGAAACTGCTGCACAGTTTGCTCTCCCCACTGAACTTTAAATCTGTATGCTGCACTGTGTCCTCTGTGGTCAGCTGCAGTGTTTTCAGTCAGCAGGAGTTCCTCCTTGAGAAATGTCAGAGAGCTTTTTTTTTTTAGAAGAGCTTAGCTCCAGGCTATTTAGACCAAGTTTCATCTAAACACCATCAACATGAGGGTCTGAGGAGATTGACCCTCCAGATCAGACCACTTTACTGCTGCATTATTGCCTAAAAGATGAGGGAATAAAAGTGCAACAAAGCTGATAACATTATGATCACCCACTTTATAGTATGGAGGCTCCCTGTTTTCACATGACAACACTCCCTGTGGAGTTGTGACTAACTTGACCACTTAATATGTGCTCTCCAAGCTAGCACAGCCAGATTGTTTAAAATGCTGGGAATTTTGACATGACACTTCCTTCTGTCACACTTGTTTTTCCTACTAACACATGATTGGACTAGAAAATGGAAAACTTGAGGTCAATCCTTTAAATTTGTTTTGACAAACCCTCCCTCAACCACCTCTATTAACATACTTTTAAAAAAGACAGCCAGGAAATACTGTCTCCAGGGTTTCCCCCAGTGTATTATAAGCCTGGCAGGAAACCAGGTTTAATTGGTCTACCACCGGCTTAAAGATGCACAACAATTGCATTGTCCCTGCATCAGGTGCTGTCTCTATGTAAGGCTCAATTTGGGCAGGGGAAGTGTGTCAAGGTAAGATTTCTATAAATCAGTCCCCACAGCATGTTGCCATGTTTTTTTTTTTTTGTGATTGTTGTGGTGTAAAATTACTGACTTTACGCCACCTTTTTCAAAAAGTAGCAATTGCAATTGTTTTATTTAGTTTTGCTGTAACATCTTCCAGAAAAGTTGAAATTACTACATGTTAACTTCCCAAAAGAGACAGAATTTTAACACAGTTAATATTTTACGTAAAAATTTCATTTTCAATTATCTTCTAGAAGTAGCACCCAAATACAAATAAAATCATGTCCTGAGGAGAGGTCAAAGGGCAAGAGAAGAATTCCATATCAGTCATTCAAGTTAACATGAACTGTTTATACAGCAGATATCTGCTGCTGTTCTTGTTAAAACACATTTTATCTGAGCTAACAATGCTAAAACAGTACGAAGAGATTTTTCTGATTAAGTTTGTTGTATTGGCTGTTATTAGTTTGCATTTCATAATCAGTCATTATAGAACCCAAGTTTCAATGTTCCAGTTTTGGAACAGCATGGAGGAAATGAAATAAGCAGATTTTTTAGCCTTTACTCTGCATTACACTGTGGGGAACCATGTCAGTTTCAAATTCTAAAATGAAACAAAGGTTTAAATGTGGCTTACATAGAGAACAATCGAGCATACAATAGTGCATGCTAGACACATTGGTGTGACATAGTGCACTAATAAGACTAACGTAACCTGAGTAGTCTATCCAGGAAAAAATAACCTGATAGTTAAAAGCAGTTAAAAACTATGGTGGTACATTGTGGTCCACTTCAGCTCCAAAGTGGAGGGCAAAATGTTGGTGCTGAAAAAAAACAAAAGGTCACAAAATGTCAATTTGCTGAACGGATAACATACTTTCAGCAGTACTGTGAGTATGTACAGAAAAAATATATGCATTTTGCATGTTCTACTCAGGACTCCTGTACCACTAGAGAGTGGTACAGCTTTAGCTTCACCTTGACCCATCAAATTATGTAAAAAACAAAACAAAAAAAATCTCCTATTTGGCATCTTTGCTACAAAGTTATTAATCAGTTAATCCAGTAAATAATCAATAAATCAGTCCTACGATGTATTGATGTTAGCCACTAGAAAAGACTGAGCTTTTCACATGTTGACGTTAGAGGGATTTTTAGCTGAATTATTTGTTTCTTTGCATCTTTTAATATATTGCTAATATTGCATAAAAAGGCCTTAGTAGTTAAATGAAAAATCTGCAGAATGTGCCAATAATTATACCCAATTAATTGTCATAATAATTAATAGAATAATTAATTACTAAAATAATTATTTGTTGAACCCTAGAAGACAGAAAGTTATTTTTGAGTTGCCCTTTTGTGTTATAAAAGAAAACTCATATAAAGTAATTTAAAATGCATTTAGCAATTTTGATTTGTGAAAAGATCACTTCTAAAATACAGTGATCAGTTTTAGACCAAAATATTGCTAACATCTTTTAAAATGTTTTTGCAAAGCTGATAATTAGAGCTAGTAAACAGCTCAGGCTAAAGCAGTATCCCAACTCCCATTCTAGTTGACTAAAAATAATAAAGAAAAGTTACATAAATATATAAAAGAACAAAACTTATGTTCTAAAAACGGTGTTAGATCTAAGATTTACAAATCCCTGTTGAATAAAAGTCTATTTTGTTGGTTTCTTGCACATGTAGTGATTAAAATTAAAAGGTAAAATAAATTTATATGTACACTTACAAAAAACACTTTTTATGCCCCCCAAGTGCTTTCATGTTGATGATTTTGGCCATGATCACAAAACATTTGGGCACCACTGGTCTATGGGAAACAAACCTGAACATTTTAAGAGTAAGAGCAGCAAACTGACACTTTCTCACCATGTGTAAACAGATTCAAACTTTTATTGCACAAAACCCTTTGGTCTGAATACCAGTCAGTACCAGTCAGCCGGCATCTGGACAACACCTTTCAGCTCTGGGCATTAATCTGCAGCAGGAATTAGGAGTCTGGGTAGGAATGAAGGGTCTTTATTTGAAGCTAAATACAGACAGATCTCAGCAGCAAACTGTGCTGCAGGGAGCAAGCAAAGATGGGCACGAGAGGCTGAGGCACACAGCCAATAAAAAGCTAACGAAACGTCCCATCATGTTCTTACATCACCTACCAAAACCTCACCAAAACAAACTGTCAAATCTAATAAAATAATTTTATTCCAGCCTTCAGTGGACAGAAAATGCTTGGCACCTCCAATGTCAAAAAATGTGCCTTAATGAAAAAACATGACAAAAAAAAGACACCACAATTCACCACTCAAGTTCTCAGTGTAGTACTGCATGCACCAACATGCACTAATAGCTGTCAAAACTGTTATTTGTGAGAACAATTATATTTGCATCTAAGTACATAAAAACATCCACATCCACACAGAGCTAGCCCAAGGCACAAGCAAACTAAGCAACATGTAAGGACACCTCCAAACCAGCAGGGGGCTACCAAGAGCGCTTGAATTCCACTGATAAAATACACCTCTAAGTCCTATTTGTATTTCAAAAATACACTTTGTTTTTATTTCTCAGACTGCTTGCTATGAATAAAGCCTCTTCAATTGTTGAAAGATGAATCATTGCTGGCTCACAAAGTCACTAACAAAGCTAACAAAGATGTTACGACACCATCAAGAGCATGGCCTGAGGGCCAGCCATCACTAAAATCACCTCATGTTACCAACATATTTCTTCTGACTCAAAGGAATGTTTGGGCCGACCCAGTCAGAGTCCTGACATGAATTGACTGAGAACCTGCAGAGAGAACTACAGATGAGGGTAATGGCAAAGAGCAGGTCCAACCTCAAACAATTAAAGTTCATCACCAAATATTAGATTTTTAATGACAAGCATGCAAAAAGCTGATTAGCTATTAGAAGAAGGGTATGATTGCATTAATGTTAATAAATTTTTTTCTGGTGATTACTAAGGGGGGGTGAGGGGTTGAATCATTCTCAACATACCATTTAAAGAAGTCTCCTCCCCCCACCACCACCACCCAAAACTGCAATTCCTTTTACATTGTTGAATTTGTTTTGGAGAGATGCCTTCCTCATTTTCAAGCAACTTCTTGATAGAAGGGAAATCATTTGAAATCCAACTCCTCCAGTGGTATGAATAATTCATCCAGTCATTTATTGATTTATATAGTCCTTTGAAAAACAGCCAGGATGCTTTACAAAGATCATAGAAAAAAACTAAACAAAACCCCCCCAAAGAGAATAAATGTACATTACATCTGTTGGGTGCTGTCTATCATGGAGGGATTAGATTCAAAGCAAAGTCCTTACTCACTATTGCACTTTATATTCTTCAGTTAAATAGCCCTCTCTACATATTCAAGGATACTTGCACTGGTATCCAACCTCCTGTTAGTTCCATCATACTTGTCATGTTACATTTCACACAAAAAACAATACCACAGCCTCCAATTTCAGGACCTTAACACATAAGGTTCCTTCAGTGAATACTGAGCTTAGCTCCTTTTCTGGTTCCTGATTGGGGACCTGAAGCGCCCCAATCTGCTCACTTCAAAACTTTATTAAAGGGATTTGAAAATTTCTCTGTGGGCTCTTGTATTTGTTATCAGTGAAAACTCTTCTGTTGCCAATGTATTGTATCAATTTTTAAAAGTGTTAAATAGATTGAATTACTGCCTTTAAGTTATTTTTTGTGATATATGTAACAATGTTGTCAATGAGAGAATGAGTCTCAAGGCATTTTCCTGTATAAATAAAGGATTTATTTATTTGGATAAATAAAAGTTGCATATCTGGAATAAAATGGCACAGTGCTCGTAAGGACATAAAGCCTTCGTGAATAAAAAGGTCTCACACTTTGATGTATAAAGGTCCAGGTCAGACCCGGAGGAATCTGATTCCGGGGTGTGGTTGTGGCGATGGAGGAAACCTGTTGCAGTGATGTTCACCCCTACGTTTTATTTACCTTCTTTATTCATCTATGAAAATCGGTTTTTGAGTGGATACGATGTGCTCCATTTAAACTGAGGGAATCCTTTCAGTTATCCTGGGTACTACTTTCTAGGAGCCTGGGGGTTTTCTTCCTGCCTCATTAGCACTCTCTCTGCCTTTTTCAGGAACTGCGGAGGCTTCTTCCTTCTCCTAGAAGGGAAAAGGTGATAGTGTTAAGGCTTTCGTGTTTCAACACCTCTTCCTTGGACATGCCGGGGAGTCGGGTTCTGCTCACTTTCATTCAGTTACATTATTCCATAAAGTTTGGACTCGGCAACAGCACTTAACTCTTAATTATATCTACTACAAAACAATCACAGAATAACACTCCCCTGATATGATTTCACAGATTTTAACTGCAATCTTCTGTCACATAGCGGATATCTGGGCCCACAGTTCTCAGCAGCACTCCTGCAGGAGAAGGACCCGCTCAGTGTCAAGACACCTCATCTACATGTACAGCCTTGTTTTGGTCCCCAGCGGGAAAATGCACACAAGAACCATCCAGCAAAGTTCAAAACGTTCCACAAAATGAGGTTCTGGTGGAAAAAGGTTGCAGAAATTAGTCAAAATAGAACTTTTTCAAGTCCTGTGTTTCTAGAAGCAAAGCTGATAACACCTTCAACACACACAGCTCCTTCTACAACACACACTGAGGTCTACTGAACACGTTTACATGTCAGTGTGTTCCTCACTGACTAATGCACTTCTCATGACATGGAAGCTGAACAATCCAGTTCAACATCTGTTATTAAAACTTTTCATTTAAACAGCCAATTGTAATGTCCTACTTTACTAAGCTGCACGAACCATCAGTTATTTGAAGTATGTTTAAACATGTGACATTTTTATCCACTTCCTGTAAATTCTTCTTTTGCTGAAATTCCTGGTGTGCAGCATTATGATGCCCTCTACAGCAACACCTTTTGTTTAGTAGAGGTACTGCACTGCGGGTGATTTTTAGGTATAAAAAATTTCAAAACCTAAGTTGTGAAACCCAATTTTAAAATATGGGATAAGGCAACTCTCTGAAAAGAAATTAAGAGCAGTAAACTCTTGCTCTTTATGTGTGCAGAAAGCACACATGCTGTGCAGGCAGGAGGACACACAGGAAGCACAAATGATCCTGACTGTGATGCATAGCGTTGAGTCTTCCCTCTGTTTGTGCGGAATCAAGGCACACCTTGGAGCCAATCTTCAGCTGGACGTTTGCGGCCACATGAAATTATTGCAACAACGAAAAGAGTCATAGGTGGCACTGATGGGGGGTTAAAACAGCGGAAGAGACAAACAGAATGCTGTAGAGATTCTGTCATCCATATAGATACCGAAATATAACACCTAAAAGCTCATCTTTGGAGCAGAAGCTGAAAAGTTTACAGGACGCCCTCTGACCTGTGAGGTCATGATGCTGGTCGACTGATTTCTAACAAAAGCATCCTTTACAGGTGACATATAAAGGATTGCACTGCTTCTGAAAGGAACATGCTTCAGTGAAAAATTGAAGTAATATTAGAAATATTGCTAATAAATGTTTTAAATTAAAAAAAAATATGTTGGAAAACCTCAAAATGCCCTAAAATGCAAAAATGCAGGCCTTCTGATGGCCAACCTGAATCTACACAGTCAGTCCCTCATGCACTAACTCCTTTACACTTTGTTTTATATATTTTCATTTGTTTGACAACATTAGCTTTAATTGTAGAGTGCAGATTTAGTTGACTTTTATATATGTAATTCTGTCAAACACCTCTTAATATTTGTTGTACTGCCTTGTTTTGCCGGTACTGTGAGGGGTCACCCTGGACAATTTACCACAGCATCAACCAGCACATGCAATTAATGTTAAGGCCTTGAAAGTAAGTAATAAACAATACACACACATGCAAAAGCCCTACACTTGTATATGAAAAATATGCAAACTGAACTTGCAGGACTGTTGGGTGGGCAACGGCACAGCAATACCTCTTTGCCATGATTCAGCAGTATGAATTCAGACTCCATGCCTTCATGTCAGTTCCACTATATTGTCAACAGTAATACCAAAGTGGACAAAAATATGAAAGGGCTCCAGATAAACATTGTATTCAGAAGCCCCAGAAATATCAAGGGGAGTAGCACAGAATTTATTAAGAACAAGATTTCAGAGAAAGTAACCGGTTGTTTGGTAGTCTGGTTGTTGTTTGGTAGTCTGGTTGTTGCCTTCCTGCTCATTTCTGCTAGATTCTCATCTCTCTTCACTACTCCAAATGGGCTTTCTCCCACTGAACTCAATTTCTCTGATCAAATTTAAAAGTAGGCGAATCAGCAAACAGAAGGAGAAGTTGTTAACGATGATGTCGATTTTATGCTCTGTTCTAGAATTGTAGTCCGCCTGCAGGTTTAGCAATGGCAGGAGAGGAAGTGAACAAATCTGTTCAGACCATGTTGACTGGACTTCCAAATACTGAGTTAACAATATTAACAGCCGCCTCTTTCAGATTGGTACTTCTCTGTTCACAGTGGAGGATGGTTGTTTACAGTGCAGGTAATTTCCGGTAAGCTTCATAGAGTTGAACTGGTAAGCTACAAATGTCATAGCCAAACCTTAGAGCAGTGGTTCTTAACCTGGGTTCGATCGAACCCCAAGGGTTCGATGAGTCGGTCTCAGGGGTTCGGCGGAGCCTCTGCCACGGAGGTAAAGAGACACTGTGTAAAGTCGTGATGACGCCCCGCTTTGCCATCACTTGCTGCAGAGGATCACGTTACATTGCTTAGCCAATCGTGCTGCCTTAGAGAGTTAAAACTTCATCAAAGTTCATGCCTCCAGGAAGTAAACATGTCTCCATAGACCCTCTGAACAAAGTAAAGCGCAGAACAAGGAGCTGGTTTTTACCAGGCTAGCTGTTTGGAGCTTGGCGGTAGACCTCAATGCAGCCGTGTCAAATGCAATCCTTAAAAAAATGGCTAACTGATGTTATTGATGATAAATTTTAAGTCAAAAAATTGATAATATGCTTAAATTATTACTTGCATGTTAATCTTTGACACCGTGTTTGTCATTCTATTATTTAGAATCTTTTTGTATAAAAACTTTAATATGAGTGTATTGAGTTAATATGGATTAATATCAGTGATCGGGGATTTTTATTAGCTGCATAACATGCTCACCAGTTTCTAATATGTTTAATTAACTTTAATGCAACTTTTCCTCTAACCGTTTGAATAGGCTGACTTTTACTGCAGTTACTAATACAGATTGTTCCCATAAGAGATAAACAAATGAATACCTATATTATTTCAACATAGCTACTATCTTGAAACTATTCTCTTTTCACAGCCTTCAAAGTTAGCTTTGAAGGCTGTGAAAAGAGAATAGTTTCAAGATAGACTCTTAAAATGGATAAGAGTCTGAGTTCTGTGAGCATTTTATTTTTGGGTTTTAGTACACTTTGAGTAAGGTTAAATCACACCACAGCTATTTAAACCTGGAAATACCACACTTTTAAACCAAACAGCATAGATGTTTTATATAATGTCTTTGTTGAAAAGAGGAAAAAAAGACACTGCCAATTTGACATTAGGTCACGCAAAGTCCAAAGAATCTAAAGGCACATGCAGGCTTGCACTTTTATGATGGTGTTATTTTGTCCTTAATGAGCTTAAGAAGCCAAGACCCATTATTCCTAAGCACATGTGGGCTGATTTCACATCTCCAGCTGTATGAATACATAGTAGTGGAAAGAAAGAAACACATGCTGTCCAATCATGGGGCCAAAGCATGTTCAAACTAAAATTAAAGTTTACAGCAATGTCAAAAATACAACTAATGCAGTCAATACTAAGACAACATTGCTTTTGCATGAAGAATACTGGGAGGGAATCAGGTTCACACCAGGCACCTTATTATTAAAGACTTATTCTCTACAGAAACATGAATACTTAGAAAACATATTGGTGTACTCATAAACCAATTTAATTTTGGACATCCTGATCAACTTGACATGAGGGAATAACAGACCCCTTTGACATTTCATTAGAACCCATGTTACCTATGAAAGTCTATCATAGCAGAAATATTTCATGATTTAATTTACTCCTCTTTGTTTTAGTTTCTATAAAACCTACAGAGATATCCACAAACTATGTTGAATCATAAGTTCCCTATCAGGCAAATGCAACAAAAAACATTCAGTAAAAAGCTGAATAAAAAAAACTTACTATATGTAGGATATTTCCGTTTATGGGAGAGAAACAAGGAACTGAAATGCTATAGTGCAGATAGTAACACTAATATGTAGCTAATTTTCTAGGCTTGGTCCGATGTTTTCTAGAACATGAAAGCACCTTCTCAATAATGTTGATTTCTACATTATTGTAAGTAGCTAAATCCAGCTGCCTGTGCAAGTCACTCTTTATAGCTACTTTGAGAATTTATCCTCCAAGTTCTCAGTGTAAACATGAAATAAATTACATTTTAGCTTAGTTTAAACCATGTACGTTTCTTTTTTCAAAAGCAATGTAATAGTCAGGCTGGAGCTAATCAACTTGTGGCTACTTGAAAATGCTGACTATTAAGCCAAAATGGATAATAACTTTTGAGCCTGGTAAAAAAAAAAAACCCTGCTAATGCAAAGGGATTTTTTCCAACACTTTGGACAGCTTTAATATCCGCTCATGTAATGGCAAACGTGAATTTATAAACAGGGCTCTTCAACCAGCATCCTGTAACTTTTAGATGTGTCCCCGATTCAACACAACTGAATCAAATGACTGATTATCTCCTTGGTATGCAGCCAGGTTCTCCACAGTCCTGCTGATTACCTGATTATTTAACTCAGGTGTGTTGAAGCAGACACACGTCTAACAGTTGCAGTGTACCGGAGTTAAAGACCCCTGGACTATAAACTGTTTGTCATTGCTCTGTTATGTACATGAGACCTATTAAATTCAGAATGAAACCCCTTGGTGATGACACGTAACAGAAGATGACACTTATTTCGTAAACTTCAAGCAAATACTAAAGCAGTGTGTTAAACCTGAATGTACCTCAATAATCAGCAGTTTGGAGGACGATGTTACCAACAACATGAAGTGGCTTTCTGCATGACTCAATCTGTTCCTTATATAATTATATCAGAATTTAGGCCCACTCTGACTCAATGTTGTAACAGTTTATTGACATTTGCAGCAGTGTTGGCTTTTGCACAGCCTGACTATAGTTTGGACTTTGGTAAGTGAAAATATCTTGATTTATTCCTTCTCAGTGTAGATTCTGTATGTTATTTAGATCATGGTCCTATAAACCTAGCCTGAGACACACTTCAGACTAATAGTCTCCATTATAAGTGTTTGTAGTTGATTCAGCTTAGTTGTAAAACAAGCTCATGTCATTTACCCTCCGCCAGCAGAATGGCTGTTGGCTGTTTTATATTTTTTTATATTACAGCATAACACCTTAGCTGCTGTTAGGTAAACATTGTTCTACTTGTTAAAAGCTCAGTAGGTTACCAGTTTCAACCAGATTTCAGCTTGACCATTTTGACCATAACTGATTAGTTTTACTTTCCTTTGGGTTGGGAACAGACCACAGCTGAGACAGTAATTAATACCTCCCATGTATGCATTTCATGTCAAAGTAGTAGTTGTCCCAGCAACCACATTTCAACACTTTAAAATTGTGCAATTTGTAATTATGAAAATTAATTTGCTGAATAAGAACACACCAATTTGAAAAAGCTTTTTATTGAAAACTTTTTTCAATAAGGTGGTTTTTCGGCCATTCCAAAATTAGTGTATTTCGCTAAACAGAAATGGAAACACTTTTTTTTGCATCACGAGTCATGTGAGCAACATCCAGAATTTACTAATTAAAAAAAATACAAGGAAGTCAAATGTGTTTACATTTGTCGCCGACATGTTTCTTACTAACTTATCACATGAACGATCTTATTCATGGGTGATTTTAATTACATTTACTATTTAAAGGAAACAATTGCAAAATTGTGTTCTTTCGACATTTGTAATGGAAACACAACTACTGTACCATGTGTAATGTGTTTACAAATTTTTTTTTACATCTGGGCGTTAAACACCTTTCATTCATGTGGCTCAGACAATAAGGAACACAAATACCCTGCTATAAAAACCTATATTAGATAAATCATGCAAGAGAAAGTTTGCACACATTTGCTGCCATTTTTAACAATAAAATATATATTATTTAGAGTTGTACAATATATGGTTGACCATTATAAAATAAGGAGACAAAAAGGGTCAGATGATAGACTTTGTCATTATTAATATCATTGACAAAGGGTGAGTAATTTGGCAAATTTGTAAAACTGCTTTTAGCATGATCTCTAACTTTATCTTGAACAGCTGTCAAATGTTTTGGTCATTGAGACCGAACAATCTAACAGACTAAGCTAACCATGGAAGAAAATCTGTTAGACACTACAAAAGACTAGAGACTGGGGTGGAGGTTCACCTTTTAGAGGGTGGAACAAGCCAATGGAAAACTTTACATTAAAGAATATTCATGTGTCAGATTGGCCCAATCAAAGTCCAGACTTGCATCCAGCTGGACTCTGTGTCAAGATTTTAAAGTCGCTGTTCACAGAGATTCTGAGCTTCTACTTTCTGACTATTTCAATCTGCAGGTGTGCAAAGCTGACGGATATCCCAAAGATTTGCAGCGGTAACTGCATTTTGAAGATCAGATACCATTTTGCTTTCACTTCACAATTATGCACTACTTGGTGATTGTAATGTGGAATCTGATCTGAAAACATTTAACTCTGTGACTGTAGAGCACAGGTGTCAAACTCCAGTCCTCAAGGGCTGCTGTCCTGCAATTTTTAGATGAGCCTCTGCTGCATCACACCTGAATAGAATAATTAGGTCATTAGCAAAGCTCTGAAGAACGTATCTACACAAGGAGGAGGTAATTAAGTCATTTCATTCCAGTGTTTTGTACCTGTGGCACAACTAAAGACTTCAAGACATCGCCCCTTGAGGACTGGAGTTTGACACCCCTGCTGTAGAGTGACCACATGGGAGAAAGTCCCAGAGGCATAAAGGTTTCTGTATTCTACCAGTTCACAGCGACCTCAGCTTCCTGGCAAAACAAATCTCATCCTTTGTCACACATCTGACATGGTGGATACCAAACTGAAACATAACAGCGAGATTTTTAGCATTCAGGAAGTTATGATGCCATGCTGTTGTTGCTGGCTTATGTTAGCAGTTGCTTGTAACAGCTGCAGAGTACAATATGTACTGGCAGCCAAACATCACACCACATGCAACAGTTTGTCAAGACCATAGCCTCCTTGTCACTGACTCAGATTGCCATATTGCATCATCACACATACAGTAGCTCAGTTTACAGCTGTAGAAGTCTGTGTTTAAAGGCGTTCCAATTGTAGATACTTCAGATTAAATTCTTCCAAGTATGAGCAAGAAACAACAGAACCAATAGCAACAGGTGTGACTCCAGTAGGATAATATTGCCATTTTATTGATGTAGTCAGATTATTGATCAGCAAACTGACTTGATGCATCTTCTGATCTATGTTGTGTATAAGAAATGGGTAGATGTGTCAGGAAAACAGATTTTGTTGGACAATAAATTGCCCCTGTAAATCTTTCCTCTCCTATCAGCTGGAATGTGTTAGCCTTGGCAAGGCCAAGTCCCAGGCTGTCTCGGTCTCCTGTGGTGTCCCACAAGGGTCAGTCCTGGGGCCCCTGCTATTTTTCCCTCTACATGCTGCCTTTGGGTCAAATCATTAATCGGCACAATATTTCCTTCCACTGCTATGCCGACGATATACAACTTTACATTAGAACTGGAGCATCTTCATCACCATTTTCACTCACTGCCTTCACCACTTGCCTGGAAGAGATAAGGACATGGATGAATCAGAACTTTCTTCAGTTAAACTGCTCCAAAACTGAGGCCATGTTGATCGGAACACCTCACCAGGTTCAATCTTCAACTTTGACGACTATCTTCTTTTCTGGACAAGACATCCCCCTTTCCACCACTGTTACAAATCTTGGAGTTAGAATGGATTCTCATCTTACATTTGAAAATCACATTAAACATCTATTTAAAACATGTTTCTTTCATCTTCGCAATATCTCCAAAATTTGTCCATCTCTCTCTTTCTCTGATGCCGAGACTCTCGTCCATGCCTTTGTCTCCTCCAGGCTCGACTACTGCAACTCTGTGTTCATTGAAATCCATAAAAAACATCTCCAGAAGCTCCAATACATTCAAAACAGTGCAGCCAGGATTCTATTGAGAGCCCGTAAATCTGCCCATATTACACCTATTCTGCATGACCTTCATTGGCTTCCTGTCACCTACAGAATTCAGTACAAAATCGCTCTCATTACCCATCAATGTTTAAACAGAACTTCACCTGATTATCTGAAGGACCTTCTCATTCCACATTCAACCACCAGATCTCTACGATCACAAGACTGCAACTTCCTCCACCTTCCTCGATCCAGATTAAGGACCATGGGAGATTGGGCATTCGCTGTGGCTGCCCCTCGTCTCTGGAACTCTCTCCCGGATTATTTGAGAGCTCCACAACCACTGGTTCACTTCAAAAGAGGCTTAAAGACTTTTTTATTTAACCAAGCCTATTCTGCCTCCACATGATTTTTATGATGTTGATTTTATCTACGATTTTAGTTGCACTGTGTAGCACTTTGAGATTTTTTTCTAATGAAAAGTGCGGTACAAATTAAATTGATTATTATTATTATAGTTATTGCAATAAATGATAGACATTAAGCCTTATGTTTACAAAAGGGGTCCAACTGACCCCTCACCCATATAACTTGTATAATTTGCCTCAGTCCTCACACACACAAGGGTTAAAGGCATATTTGAATTGAAATAATTTAAATGGGACAGTACATATTAATGAACGCACAATATTGTAAATATATTAGATTTAGCAGAATTTCTGTAATTTTCCATCTATTGTCCCATAACAAACAGTACAAAAATAACACAATTTCATAAATAAAAATAGGAAATACTATATCCAACTGTACTATATCTAAAATAAAAAAATAAGTAAAAATCATCTAGAAAAAAAAGCTATTTTAAGGGACCTACATCTAGTGATATTGTCTTTCAAACAGTTCACAAAAATATATCTGACCTAAAAATAGTAACTAAAACATGAATGTAATGCAAGTTTGCCTTCTCAAAGACTAATGATATTTATAATTAAATTTTGTAAAGGACATTTAATACTGGAAATGTACATTTTAAATATCCAACATAGAACAAAACAATAATAAGACAAATAAAAACCACACACACAATCAAAATCATAAATAACTAGGATTATGAAGTCTGTAAACAAAACTGATCTTCAAAAAATATTCATCGGAATGGAAATTGAGTTAATTTTAATTTATAGTGTGATTTAGGGCTGTTGTAAACGAATATTTTAGTAATCGAGTAATCTATCGATTATTCTTACGATTAATCGAGTAATCGGATAAAAAAAAATTCTAAAATGAAATATTGGTAAATCTGGCATAATACCGGTGTTACTATCAGATATCCAATATCAGTCCAATTTTTCATATTTGAGCATCCCTAACAGTTGCTTTTTTGTAGTTTAGAAAACTAACCTGTAACAATAATAGCTCACTTTCTAAGTTAACCAGAAGAAAAGTTATAGAAAAATTTGAAATTATATTGAATTTAATAACAAAGAGGCAGGCTCACAAATATGCTTATAAAAAATGTCTACAATCCAGCTTTTAGTTTATGTATTCATCTTCAGTGAGTTTAATAGATTAATTAAACTCACCTTGCCACCTAACCTGTCACGCTTTGGGTTTGAAAATACGGGAAATGCCGCCTGGAGTGGGAGGAGAGGGCGAATGAACGAACATGGGGTGGAGGGGAGGAAATAGACCAGCGGACTGACGAACCGTTAGACCGGGGGACGAACACGGGGGGAAGCAATACGGGATATTTACGACACCTTCACTGGTCACACTCAGAAACTCATCTACCAGCCATGTACAATGCGCTCCGCCACCCGTTTCTTCAGACCGGGATATGAAATTTATTGTGCGGTTCGTCGGTAAAGCTACATTTACACGGTAAGCATCAGCTACTCAGCCGCCCGCCCTGTTCAGGCTATCCGCTCACCTCAGCGCTCTTCCCGCCGTTCGCTTTCAACCAGCAGCCCCGGAGGAGAAATGCTGCCGTACTCCAGGCATTCCCCCAGTCATGTTAAGGATGCTTATTGGTTCCCCAAAAACGATAAAAAGTCGGGCATTATCATCAATCAATAAAATCCCCTCGGGCCAATCTTGAAGATTGGACTTTATGCCGCTGAGACTTAGCTTTTGTCAACAACTCAGAGGCGGAAGTGAGAGCTCCGCGCAACGCAAATGAAGTCCCGGCCGGAACACGGTGCGCTAACTAATAAAACATAAATTAACGAAGCTTCGAGGCAGGTAAATTTTCCTAGAGGAATTTTAGTAATCGAGGTACTCGAATCATTCGAGGAATCGTTTCAGCCCTAGTGTGATTAATTGGTTAATTGCGACATGTTTATAAATAAGCTTGTTTGACACCAGCCTGTAGACTGCAGTTCAAGTCCTCAATCTGTCAAGCCATCCACTGATCAATAAAGCATGCAGTTTGGGGCTCATCAAATAAGACATAACAAATGCAACAGCTGCAAGACAACAACTAAATTGTAAAATCTGCTCTTAATCATTGTGGACAGTTTAAAATCAACACACAACTCACAGAAACATATTTAGGAGCATTTATTTCCATTCTTATTGATAGTAGAGTATCAGATTATACCTGGGAGGCTGCTAAAAACTTCCATCTGTCCAGAGTAACAGACTTAACAGTATTACTACACAGAGAGCCAGGTTTGAAAAGAGATTGTGTGCTTTATGAAAAAGAAATAAATGGAATAATGAATGTCCTCTGAAGTTGACACACAGTCAAAGCAATATTTTCAGATGAGTCTAATTAAGTTTGGTTATTGCTAAGCCAACTGTCATAGGTAACTGTCTTGTTTTTTGTTGTTTCCCTGAGAAAATAGATAATTTCTCAAAATGAAAGGGCAGCTATTGATCCCATTTCCCCATCATGGAACATGTCATCTTTAGAACCCCACTGACAAATCCAAACATTTTAAAGCTGAGTTTAATCCAGCAGTGTAATTCTGTCTCAGTTAGTGAAATACCTATAAAATCAACATCATACCACCATTCTGGATCCCCTTAGCGTAAAGGAGAGGCTCCAGTATTAGTATGCTGCTATGGAAGACTCACCTTCCTTTGAGATTTAATGCCACCAATTATCCATCCACCTGACACCTGCAGTGAGTGAGCAGCTGATTGGAGTCATTCAAAGCCTCAGTGACTGGAGCAGAGCTCTGTGTGTATAGGAGCCAATGCTGGGAGAGTTAAGACTAGCCGGGAAAGATACCAAATATTACAAGTTTGGTTTTGCTTTCATTTCTGACAGCATAACTAAATGGTTTGGTTATTAAATTTACTTTAACAGGAGGCCAGTCATTAGCTGCTTTCACATGTAGTAGGGGATAGATTATGGCCAGCTCATTCTTTATTAAGAGAAGACTTTACACAGTTAAATTACCTTAGGAAGGTATTTTAAAACGGAATAAAAATAAGCTTAACACAAATTTAATCCTATTTATTTTTATATTTGGGAAAAATGTCATCTCAAGCTCTGATGTATTTAATATCTAGTCAGTTCAGTCTAATCATGTTGACAAATTTAAAGTCGGTTGCATCCATTCCAGTTATCAAACAATGCAGTCTAGTTCACTGTATTCAAATTGTTTAAGAAGTTTTTTTTATTTGTTTTTTTTTTATCAAGGGAACCCAGTATACTCCATTGAGTAATTGATTTGCACTGTCCACTCATCCTGGACTCCATGTCACAACAGCAAACAGTTGCTTGTATTGTACACTGAGGTATCACTTTTCTGGAGCATGCATGCAGCAACAGTGGAAAGGAAAACTCCCCTTTAATAGGAAGAAACCTCCAGTATAAATTCAAACATCATTTACATGCTGTGTGTGGTCAACTGTTTGAGGATATTGGAGGTATTTCATCCTTCCATTGTACTTAAGGCTCTTGTTGCACATGATGCAACTGGCTGTAATATATTTAGCCTCATACTTCGAAGCGATTCTGCTGTGACGGCAAATAAAAATATGAACTTTGCACAATGTCATCACGTAAATATGTCTCACATTATTCGAACCACCAGCCGAAATCGTTAGGCAAGCAGAGTAAGCATTACTAATAATTGAACTACTGGTTCTCCATTGTCTTGGCCAAGAACATACTTGTATTGGTATTTGTTTTAAAAATATAGAATGTCTGAGGGAGTCTTTCTCAAACTGTGCTGCCAGGACAACTGATGGCCCATGAGAGTCCTTTACTAGTCCGCAAGATACTGCATGTAAACAACCATTTATTTGCTGTGACATGAGCTCTAAGTGCGATTCATACATAAAAATGTAAATGAATAAGTAGCTTATAACTGGGTCACTCAAAAGAAAAGCTAAAGATAAGAAAACAATGAAATTACTTATGATTGGAGAAAGCCATGTCATATCTGTAGAGTTTTGATGTCTTGTTCATGAGCAAATTGATTCTTTTGAACGACTCTATGCCATGAACAAGTTTCAGTTCATAAGAACTGTTTATGCTTTTAATGCTCTGCTCACACTTCAACAGCTATTGTTATTTTTATTTATTTAAAAATTATTTAATGGGTGAATATACAATAGATGAATACAATTGACAGTATTTTATTATTTTAACAGCACAGAAGAGGATTTATGTTTCTGCCAAAGCAATTCAAGTCTGTTTTTCCCTTTTTGCGCTTCTAAATTACAAATAGCCCTAAAATGTTATTAATATACAACAGCCGTAGTAAAGAATGTTTTTTTTTGATTTCCATAGATTTGTTTGACATCAGTTGAAAGCCATAGTTTCCATAGTTTCAGAATCTGTAAATAACTCAAAACGCCCAAGTCAACGTATTCATGGTTTTGTCGTGGCCAGTCACATTTACAGAACAGCTTTCTCATCAGGATGACCAAAGAAGACAACAATAAGTGACTTAAGAGACTAATATTTTAGGCTATATAAAATAAGATGTTGGGTTATTGCAATTTCGAGTTGGGTGGTCCATGAGTTTTTGTTAAATCTGGTCCTCAGCCTGAAAAAGTTTGAGCAACACCAGTTTAAGAAAAGCATAGTTTTTGCATAACATATTTCATGTCATATTTGCACAAAGAAATTAAGTAACGGAGCAAATATTTTACAAGTGGATACTGCTTATTTTATAAAAGGATAATAACAATCTCTCTAGCTCTTATTTACAAATTGGAAGTTATTAATATGGAAATGTAGCTTTAGCAAGAGCTTTTTATTAATCAGTTGATCAATTAGGTCATTTAATTTCCCTTTGGGATTAACAAAGCATTTCTGAATTGCAGTGTGATGTATTTTTTACCTTCATTGTATCCTTTTAGCTCCATCAAAGCTAAACAACATCATCTCATTGAACACTCATAATTACTGCATAACTCCTTGCTTTACCCCTATGAGGAGCTGAGGCTTGCTGCTGCATGTAAAACTGGCAGAGGGAGAGACTCTTAAAGGGAACAACTGAAATGTCATTTTTTCCAGCTATTTGCTCCGGTGCCACAAAGCGCTCAGCTGCAGCAATACACAAGGATATGCTGGAGACTGCAGACACAATTACTGCTCTGTGAGCCAGTGGCTGTCCAGACCAGCCACTACAAACATGAGCAACAAAGCAGGCAGACAGAGACCTTAAATACCCTCAGCTGACAACTGATGCTGCCTTCAGGAGCTCCCAGGGTGCCCGCTGTAAAAGAGACTCCCATTTTCTGTTGCTGTGAGTCATCCATATATTACTGGGTAGACTGGAGTTGGTTGTCACATTGTTACTGCCACATTATGAAATTCTGATTTCACACAACTAACGTGACATTCTGTCCATTTTGCAGTGCTTTAAAAAGCAGAGGTATATTCTCATTTCTATTAGCCAACTTATTTTTCATCAATGTTTGCAGAATATTAATATTAAACATCTAAAGAGGATACACTGGTTTTGAGTTGAGTGGATGTAGCAAACTAAACCTATGTAGTAGTTTTTACAGGTTTGCTGTCAACTGTGTGAACATTACAGAAACAGTTTAAAAACAGTCCTGGAATAAGCAATCTGTTCCCAGTTAGGTTTAGGAAACCGAAACCTGCTCATATTTTTAAGCAAAGATAGCATGTTATTTTCTACAAAGTGCTGTGTGTGTGAAGAAGTCCCATAGCTTTTCACATGTTGTGATCTGTGTTTTCTGTGTATTTATTTTGAGGTTTTTCTGTGTTTATTAGCCTGTTCCCCTGTGAGTCTCTGTCTTCCCTGTTGATTGTTCCCAGCTGTGTCTCGTTTCTTTGATTACCTTCCCAGTCTATTTAGTCCCACCTGTTGTCTTTGTCTCTTGTCGGATCCTCGTCGTGTGTACCAGCCAGTTTCCCTGTGCCATCGTGTGTTCGTTGTGCTCCCCGTTGTTCTGTTCCATGGATATTTATCATTAAATCGTCATCGTCTTCCTGAGTATGCCTGCGTCTTCCCTCAACTCACCAAACCCAAATCATGACAGTAGGATCCAACCACAGAAAAGGTGGCCAGTGTTCGGAGAGGTCTCCCTGGAGGAGTTTTGTGGAGGTGCTCTTCTTCATCTGGGACCGCTATGGGGATCGCAGCGCCAGAGGCCGGACCCTGCCATCACCACTGCCCTGAGCCGCCGGAGGTCCCGGCCCCTGGGCCCCACCTGCAGCTGCCTCCAGTGCCCGCGCTGAGGCGGCGTCAGTCCCCACTGCCTCCGGTCCCCGCGCCGAGGCGGCACCTGTCTCTGCCTCAGAGTTCCCCGTGCCCGCTGCTGGTGAGCAGCCTCCAGAGTTCCCCGTGCCCGCTGCTGGTGAGCAGCCTCCAGAGTTCCCCGTGGCTCCGCCCCCTGAGTTTGCGGACGAGCCTCAGCTTCCCAGTGCTCCCCCCGAGCTTCCCAGTGCTCCCCCCGAGCTTCCCAGTGCTCCGCCCGAGCTTCCCAGTGGTCCGCCCGAGTTTGTGGACGAGCCTCAGCTTCCCAGTGCTCCATCTGAGCTTCCACCCAGCCCATCTGAGCATCCGACTCCCAGTGCTCCGTCTGAGCTTCCACCCAGCCCATCTGAGCATCCGACTCCCAGTGCTGCATCCGAGCTTCCAGCTGGCCCGTTCGAGCATCCGTCTCCCAGTACTCCGTCCAAGCCTTCAGCCGGCATTCCTGCCAGCCCCCCAGAGCCTTTGAGGGTCTGCCTGTTGCGGTGGCGGCGACGCCCGTCAGACCCGCTTCCGGGACTCTGCTTCCTGCGCCGGAGACGCCCGTCGGACTGTCCACGGGCCGGACTGTCCACGGCAGGTCCTGCCTTGACCGTGCTTTTTGTTTTTTTTGGACTGAGTGATTCTGTTTTTGTTCCCCGTGGACTCTAGCCCCCCGTCCAGCGCCCCTCCGCCCAACCTTGTTGTGTTTGGACTTTTTTTTTGTTTGGGGCATCTGGTAGCTGCCCTTGAAGGGGGGGTACTGTTGTGATCTGTGTATTTATTTTGAGGTTTTTCTGTATTTATTAGCCTGTTCCCCTGTGAGTCTCTGTCTTCCCTGTTTGTTCCCAGCTGTGTCTCGTTTCTTTGATTACCCTCCCAGTCTATTTAGTCCCACCTGTTGTCTTTGTCTCTTGTCGGATCCTCGTCGTGTGTACCAGCCAGTTTCCCTGTGCTGTCGTGTGTTCATTGTGCTCCCCATTGTTCTGTTCCGTGGATATTTATCATTAAATCATCATCTTCTTCCCAAGTCACCTGCGTCTTCCCTCACCTCACCAAACCCAAATCATGACACACATACCTGTTCCTGTATACACAAATACACAGCAGTACCTGTGTGTAGCGTGTAGCAGTTGTTTGGTTCTTGTCATTGGTCTGAGCTGTAGTTTCAAAATAATCATAGAGTAAGGACTCAGCTTCATTGACGATTTTCTACAGTTTGAGACTGAACAAGTTTTTGAACACTCTGTAAGGTTACATGTTAGCAACACCAGGATAAAGCTGCTAAATTTACACGAAGTAAATTAAAATTAAAAATGAAAAGAACAGAGATCCTATGGTATCCACTGTTTTCTCTAGGGACATTGTCGTTATAGGAGGGCTTGGGGGAGGGCTATTTTTAGAGGTGCACAGATTGATCGGCCACGGTTTCTTTAATTTTGGGTGACTGATGATCGGTCAATACTTATATGTGAAAACAATCTTATCCAGAGATCTTTCTACTACCATAAGTCTCAAAGAGAGGGCTGCATTGGACAATAGTCAGCCTACTGATGCCAAACTTTGCAACTTTTTTGCCATATTTAGTACAGAAAGGCCAAAATCAGTCATGTTTTTTAAATGTCGGTGATCGGCCAAAAAACTACAATCAATGTACCCCTGATTTAATTTCAGATGGGAAGTATTTTGAGTTTGAATTTTCTTTTAACAGAAATAACAGTTACTTCTGATGACACTTGCAGGAGAGCAAACTGCTGCCACTAAAACAAAATTGCCACGTTTAATCCTACCACAGTCTGGTTGCTCTACTGGCACCTCAGAAGAATGATAGGGGAAACACTGGCCTCCTTACTTCATAGAAAGATGTAACCTTGGAAGTTGTGCTCATGACTGAACATGGGTAGATTGTACAATTATTTTAAGAATTGTACATAATTCTTGTCAAATTATGTTTTGACAAGATTTTTAATAGACTAATTTATTTGCATAGATGATAATAAAAATAATGACTAAATGTTATCTTCATTTTGTCATGCTGAAGGTGGTGACTTGCACATTTTATACATTACAAATCTTTGCTTACATTTTATTTTGTAGTTTGAGATTAATGCAAGCTTATTTTGTTTTTTTTTTAATGAAATTAGTTGTAGTTAATAGTTTTTTTGTATTTTTAAAATGTATTTATGTCTCAGAAACAAAGCAAAAATGTTTACAAAAAAATTAAAGTAATTTTTACAGAAACTCCAAACAACTTCAGAGCTTGGCATTCCAAGCATTAGCAAGTTGCTAATGCTTAGCAAGTTGCTAATGCTTAGCAAGTTGCTAATGCTTAGCAAGTTGCTAATGCTTAGCAAGTTGCTAATGCTTGGATTAATTACTAGTGTGGTAAAATTACTAGTGTGGTACACAGAAGGGTGAAGTAACTTATTACATTTTGTCAGTTACATTTGAGTAACATTTTGGAGAGAAGTTGTACTTTTGGTGCTGTCATTTTTACAGCGACATACTTTTCAATTCTACTTGGGTACTGTTATTTTGAAGAAATGCTCCTCTCACTTGAGCACAATTTCTGGTTATCCAACCCACCTCTAGTTACTTCACTGAATGAAGAACAAGCATGTTTCAACCAAAACACACCAGGAGACTCTCATGTCTGTTTCTGGTTTGTAAACAAGCTCCTGCTATTTTCTATCTACTGATTTTGCTGTGTTGTCTGGAGGTTAGGTGAACATACAGTAACGTATCGTCACTGGAATTACTTGGTACTGTTCTAACATGTGTGTAATTAAACAGCACTTACGTATACATAAATGCTGTTTAATTACATACCAGTGAGTGATTAAATACTGCTGCCATTTGATGGGCCCAACATTAGTCAAATACTTGGAGGAGGAGCTGAGTGATGCATTTTACTTGCACTCAGAAATCTAATACATACTCATTTATATCATAGTTTTGCCAATGTTAACTTTTGCAATGTTATTTTTTCTTAATTTTAATAAAACATTAAAAGCCCAGTCTATTAATGACTTTCACTATAATTATTTTGAAGAATGAAAAGAACACCAATTTTGAGCTGTCATTTTAATTTTTCATTTAACTGGTAAGTTAGGAGTTTTAGTCATATAGGGTTAGTGAGTTTATTAGCATGTTAGTTTAAGTATGTGTAGTAGTCAGGTTTAATGTTCTGTGAACTTTTAGAAAATAAAGAAATCCACACACCAGTTGAAGGTAATAGTTGGCTAATTTGACCAAACTGAACATGTTTATATAGGTCTGGGCGATAAAACAATAATGATGGCTATTGTGATAACCACGTGATCAATATCAATAGAAAATATGTCTGATACAATGTTGATAATGTCACTGAACTTTGATCCAGAACTACATGGCATTCTGGGGGATGTAGCCATGACATCCTACATCAAGAGGATGTAGGATGTAGGATGTAGGATGTTCTGCCTACATCCTCCAGATGAAGGATGGGGTTACATTCACACTGCAGCCTGAAGTGACCCAAATCTGATTTCCCCCCCCCCCGCCCCCCTTTTGTCTGTATCTGATCTTTTCATGACTGTCTGAACAACACAGATTAGATTTTTACAAATGCGACTCCACTATCAGTTGGATATGTGTTAATAAGTCCGATCACTATCTGATTTTTTCAAATGTGACCTGTGTCTGTATGGCCAGGTCGCATTCATCTAGCCTGTATGTCACTAATACTCAACAAACGTCACTATTCTGCGTCCTGATGCGCGGAGGCAGGAAGAAAAACAGCAACCATGGTGGGGTTTAAGTTGTCAATGTACTGGCTCCAGTTGGACAACAATTTTAAAATAGGAAAACATGTTTGCATCCGCAAACACTTAGCAGCTCCGTCCTCTACTGCACATGAAGAAACTTTAAGCTTATTTGCAGTTCACACAGGAGATAACAGGCATGGATGTTTTATGAGAACGACCATGCAAAAAAAAAAAAAAATCAGATTTCACAAAAAAAAATCGGAATTGAGCCTGCAGTGCGAGCGAAGCCTAAGAAAGGTTTGTGAGATCGTCTGACTGACTCAGTCAATGGTTAGCTAGCCACCACGTGATGAGCAACATGCGCAGCAGCAGTTTCATGTTGCCTCGAACGTACACTTCACTCCTTGGTGGTCTGCGTGTACTTGAAGCAGACTCAGTGCAGACGTCTGTTGTACACATCCCGCAAAGGTATATTTTCAGAACCACATACATATACTCAGTGACGTACTGACTTGCATAGGAAAATGCTGTGCAAGAAACTGCAATCACATCGAACTGTTCAGTATGCAACGCTAAGCTGATAATGTTGAGAGTGAAGGCAGCCAGACTCAAGGATGCGCAGCGTGACTGCCACTCTCTCTGTGTAGCACTGACACCAGGCTGCCCTGGTGGAGAAGAAACGGGGCTATGCGCCTAACTAGCTCATCATGAGGGAGCAGTTTCAAGTTTTGCCACCATGCTCTATAACTACTTAAAAATAAAAAAGAACAGGGTGGAGTGAAAGGAGAAAATGAGTTATCAGCTTAAGAGAAAATTGTGAATAAAACAGAAAAGGTCACGTTACTAGTTTGGCAATATTTGGATATTTAAAGCAAGAAAATAATCTATAATCATCGATAACCACTGATATGAAATAATTTATTTTCAGCCATATCGTTCAGCCTTATTATATCCATAGGATACAAAGTTATTAGCAGACGATAAACATACCCTTTGTTAAATTTGTTTCTGTTTTCTCTATGTTAGTAAAGATTGTTCACATTTACCTCAACAGTTGGGGGCACTAAGTCCACCAAAAGTGCAGCAGACTTCTAGACTTAGCAACAGACTGTCAATTCTCCAACAGAATAGAAGACCAGATCTTCTGGCTGTTTGGATATTATTCCTGCAGGCTCTTGATCAACCAATCAAGCAGAGTGACACAAACAGCCACCCTCTACAACTTCTCCACTCTCCCCCACTAACATAACCTATGAAAGTGTAGACAGTGAATATGTTTATAGTATAACATTGTATGTCAACGATATGAGTATTTTTAGTTTGAACAATTTTAGATTGCCAAACTCAGGTCTGTCTGGCTACCTGTTAGCCTCCAACTGCTTTTCTACAACGCCCACATTACACCTTTCCAATACAGACAAGGGAATTATTATTGATAACTTCATACCATTTGCCTTCCAAAAGTTCCAACTATCCCTCTAATAAAGAAATGGTTCTTGAAGGAAGTGCTACTAATGAAATGAAATAAAAAATGTGACCACCAAAACTACCCTATTTAATTATGTTGACTATTTGATAATTTGCCTGTTTGCCTTTCCTAGTAAAAAACAATTAAAAAAATTATATCCGACCTGAATGCATCACTTCGTGCTCACGTGGCCACATGTCACCCATCACACAAGTAATAAACGACTCGACATAAAGTGGTGTTAAACAAACGTCACGCCTGAGAGGCAGATTGTTCTCCGGGTTCAAACACCTCAGTGATTTGGTGCAAAGCTAGTGACACAGTGACTGCAGCGTCATGGTCAACCTTTAAGGTCACTAATGTGCTGGGAGCGGGGTTTGCTTATTCCTGCACACCAGATGTTAATGGAGGGCTCCAGTGAAGTTCAAGTGCCAAAAAGCGAAAGCTGCTGCTGAACGCGGAAATACACATAATATCTAACTGCAACACGAATATAAGTGAGTGAGGACATGCTGGAAGTGTTAGTATGAACTAGCGGGTTTACGAAGTGAACGTTTACGGGCCCAAAACCCCAACTCTATCAAATATAAAGAAAAAAAGCTAATCCGGTTCGTTACCCTATGGAACTCCGTGTTAAATCCATATATTTTTAACTCTCTTTCTTTAGTAGACATGTAGCGAGTTTTACAAACAACTTTGGTTAAAATAAAGGAGTTTTACGAACAGCTATATCATTCGGCGTCTTCAAAACAAGCCAAAGCTTGCAAAAACATACTATTTTTTACAAAATCTCTCTTTACTCTAGGTATAACACAGGGATAACAACTTGCCGTCTTAGCAGCGTTAACATACATTAATATTGAAATAATCCTCCGATAATCCGTGCAATTTAAAAATAATTTCTAACCCAAACTGTCACAGATGATTAATGACTGCTCATAAGAAAATAAACATACGTATATAGATATGCACTTTTTAGTACAAGCAAGATAGGGTTAAATTTCAGACATTTTGAATGTAATTCCACGGGACATAAAGATGTTTAACCTTACTGAAAGCATTTAGCCTAGAAAAAACATTCAGTCCATGTGGCTGGTATATATATTTAAAATGTCCCTTTCAAAAGAAACTGTCATTGGCTAAATAGTCATAAAAAGCCCCACTCCCCCTTAAAAAGCGAAACGTACCGCATATGCACCACGAAGCTTGTATCCAGAAACGAGTCGGTGTCCTACTGCCCGTGCATTCCTCCTCAGCTGGATCCAGTGTTGCTCTCCGTGGGCCAAGCTGAACGGGACACAGCGCCAGGCTCTAACCTGAAATGACCCGTGCCAGTGCAAATCAGGCGAGGGGCTACACCCGCGCGCGTGTGCCTGCGCGCTGCGGAACGTGTGCGCGACTACCACGGTCCGTGACGGCTGAGAACTTGAACATGGAGCCGAAAACAAGTCATGAAGAAATTACAAAAAGAGGAAGAAAAACACGAGACGGCAATAAGACTGAATGCTGTAGCACAAGAAGTTGGCGCTGCGGGGAATCAGAGAGCCGGTTCAAGGGCAGGAACAAAGCCTCGCCCTAATTACAAACTCCAAAGTTTTTTTTTTGTTTTGTTTTTTTTTTCTCTATAACGGTTGGTAGCAGTAAGACTATTTGGTTACATCCGGGTTAGGGTCTTATGAAATAAAAATTATGTCTCAGTATTGTTGGACTTATACTCTTTATGGTTCTGACTTGTTTACAGATTTCAAACAATTGGAGGATTGTTTAAAGGCTCCAATAGAACACAATTTTTTTTAAAAAAAGTGTTCAGATTATTTCATTGTCGAAGAAAAAAGAGATCCAAACTTGGATGTAACAATATATGAAATAGTAATTATCCCCTAATCCTAATAACTGGTTGTTATTGTTTATAACTGGTAATAAGTCTTTCCCATTACTGTGTGGAGGAATTTAGTAGTAATAATCTTAATTCAGATACATTGAAAGACAAATCATTTTGTAGTCCCTTCTCCACAGGCTTGGCTTTAACCAGATCTGCCACAGTCAGCACTGGTCAGATTTGTAGATCCTGCCCAGTTCTAACTTCCTCCTCCACATTTCAACCATTCTAGATGTAGTACAATCCAGACCAAGCTGATTATGAGTACCATTCTCCTTGGAACTGATTTGCTGCAGCCCTTACAACAGAGAGAAAGAAGACTGTAGATGTTAGATTATGTGGTAGTTCACACATGTCTAAGCAAAACCTTCCTAGAAAGGTTGCAAGTTGCTCAAAGTGGTTCTGCTTCTGTCAAAACCCCACGTCCCAAATCTTAACACGCAGCTCCAATAGCGATGGAATTGCAGTGACTTTCAATTTATTTTAGAGAAATGTAATATTCTTTTCGACCTGGAGAACTCTTCTTGGACAGGCACCAGACTCTATCAAATGGGGTCTGTGCCTGTGTGTAATAATAATAATGATAATACATCTTATTTGTATTGCACCTTTCAAAACAGAATTGCAAAGTCCTTTTACATTACATTGTAAAATCAAAACACACGAAATAAACATGCAGAGAATCAACAGTTAAAAGCCAACCTATAGTTTTTAAGATAGATGTAAAGCAGGACATTGAAGAGGCTAGTCTAATCGTAAGTGGCAGGGCGTTCCATAGAAGAGACGATCTGACCATAAAAACTCGATAACTCTTGGATGATTACCTCTCTCAGCACAGAGAGTTTCTAGAGGGGTCAGATGACTTAAGAGGTTAGTGATGAGGAGGGCGTTGAAAGGAGTGAGCAGCTCAGAAATATAAGATGGAGCAAACTCATTAATTGATTTAAAAACTAACTTTAAAATCTTGAAATCAGCTCTGAACATTACAGCTAACCAGTGTAAAAAGGCGAGGATTGAAGTACTTTGTATTCATATGACATCAGTTAAAGATGGAACTGACAGCCATCTTGGCTGACATTTCTTTTTGTTGGTTTTGAAACCATCAATCGTCTATGCTTTATGCTGCGCTTGCCCCCTAAACTGGCATGAATCACTTCCGGTTCAGATTTGTAGGAACTATGTATGGGTTCTAGTGAGGACTCTAGCTGCTGTGTTCTGTCCTAATTAGAAACAACTGAGAGCTTTTGAGGCAGACCAGTAAATAGAGAATTTGTAGAAATCAAAATGACATGAGATAAAAGAATGATACAGGGTATGAGCATCAGAGGTAATCGATCTTATATTGAAACTATTCCTAATAAAAAGCAATTATGTTGATATTTAAGTATTTGGAGAAGCTCAAATCAGAATCTAAAACTACTCCAAGGTTCATACCCCATGGCTGCAGTAAGAGCCTGAAGAATGAAGAATCTGAATATTAGAGTCTCTGTGTACTTTGAGATTATAAACTAACACTTCCTGTTTATCACCATTTAACAATGAAAATTTATCATACATCCAGACAGATATTAAAAAGATTAATATAGTCTGTTTACTGCAGAAAGACCAGATAGGGTTATAGATAAATACATATGATTTAATTAAATATAGATAATTTTTTCCCACATTTTGGCCATACAAGGTCATTTGGAAATAGGTCTATAGTAAATAAAATCATTCACATCAAAGTTTGGTTTCTATAATAATGGCAGAACAACAGTAGTTTAAAAGACTAAAAATCAACATAGTATCAGAATATAAAAATGTAAAGGGATCTTTACAAAGGATTTGTTGGTAAGACATCTAATAAACTGGGAGATGACTTCATGCTCTTAGTTATATCATCAAATCATTTTGTGAGAGGATGAAGTGAATCAAAGGTCTGTTTTGTCTCTAAACAGTGGGTCCAATCTGAACTCTATTTTGGAGATTTTACTCAAACAACTGAGCAAAATGATTTACATCTTTTAACACGAGATTTCATTCAGAAGAGGGAAACAAAGAATTAGAAAATTGATAGCCTTAAGTAGCAGCTTTGGATTGTAAGGAGTGAAGGCAAGGACTTGTGAAAAATACATAGAACTTTCTTGTTTTTATTACTCTAGTAAATTTTTGTGGAATATAATCAGAACTCAGATTAGACACTTTCTATTTCCTCATGGCCAGTGTGTAACTTTTATAAACATATTTGGTAACACTTTATTTGAAGGGGGTTGAATAAGACTGACATGACACTGTCATAAACATGACATAACACCTGTCATGAACATGACTCGGTAAATTATGACACTTTTAATACAAAGTTGACATTATTCAAAATGTCTTTATGACAACTTGACATTAACCAAGAAATCATTACTGATATAAATTTGTTATAAAAGTATTACTGATTGCACTTTAAAAATTAGGTAACGTTATGTTATTAAAGGTAAAGTTTAAACAGTAATGATTTCTTGGTTAATGTCAAGTTGTCATAACAAAGACATTTTGAATAATGTCAACTTTGTATTAAAAGTGTCATAATTTACCGAATTACACTTCATGACAACAGTCATAAATATTCATGAAGGCTTATTCATGTTCATGACAGGTGTTATGTCATGTTTATGAAAGTGTCATGTCAGTCTTATTCAACCCCCTTCAAATAAAGTGTTACCAAATATTTTTTATATATTTGTTGAAAGTGTCACTGTCTGTGAAAACAACCTGTGAAAAAAAATTGAGCTCCTCTGCATTCTCCCAGTGCTCCCTATGCTAACTACAAACAACCAATCAGAGTCAGGAGGAGGGTCTTAGTGCTGTCCATCACCCTCCTGCTCATCTTCCCTCGCACTGACAATGCTGCCGCTAGCCTGTTGTGAATACTCAAGCTAGTCTGCATAACCCCCAATGATGACGGCTAACTGGTTTTCCTGTAACTTAAGTTTTCATTTGTTTCGCCGCCATTTGCACATTTAACAGCATATACACGAGATTGACTGACATAACATTATGTCACAACATGACAGTTCTAACAAACGTGAAAAAAACATATTTTTTTTATGTAAGTCACCTTTAAATGAGATCAAGAAACTGTGACACAAGTCTGTTAAACTGATCATCAATTTGGATTTTAAAACTTCCTAATAGCAAAACTTTTTCATAGTTAGTTGTAATGATTGAAAGAAAGTGACAAATTCTGTTAAAAAGTCACCTTTAGAATATGGAGGCAGCCAATAGAAACGATTTGACTGGAAGTAAAAAAGGTCTAACGTTCAAAACAAGGGAAATTACCTCCAGAAACAAGAATATATTTTATTAAAGATAAAATAGAAAAGAATAGAAATACCCCTCAGTGGGACAAAGGATATGAAGAGCCCACTCCACTGAAGCCCATTGAAAACCTCCTGGTTATTCCACCAAATATAGATTTCTGAACTCTTCCTAAGCTAAACCATCAATATTGTTGTTTCTGGTTAGGATGCCTCCTGGACGTCTCTCTGGTTAGGTTTTCCTGGAACGTCCCACTGGGAGGAGGCCCTGGGGAAGACCCAGGACACGCTGGAGGGACGAAGTTTCTCAGCTGGCCTGGGAACGCCTTGGGATTCCCCCAGAGGAGCTGGAACAAGTGGCTGGGGAGAGGGAAGCCTGGGCCTCCCTTCTTAGGCTGCAAACCCTGTGACCCGACCCCGGGTAAATGGAAGAAGATGGATAGATGGATGTTCCTTAATGAATATGAACTGGTTTTCTTTGCATTGTTTGAGATCTGAATGGGCTGCATCTTTTTCGTTATTTTGACCATTTCTCATTTTCTTCAAATAAATAGTACATTTTTGCTTGGAATTTTGGAGACATGTCAGTAGTTCATAAAATAAAAAAAATAAATAAATAAATAAAAAAAAAATCATTTTACTCAAACATATACCTATGAAAACCATTAGCCTAAAGACATAATTGCTAAAGTTCCATTCTAAAAAATAGAACTAAGGTAATTATGCTATTAGGCTAACGAAAAGTAAAATCAGAGAAACTGATACTTTTAAGTGGTCTCTTAATTTTTTTCCAGAGTTGTATATATTTGCAAATAATGTGATATTTTGCATTAAAATATCAGGCACAATAAATCGTGTGAAAAATCAAAATTACATAAATTATAATAAATAGGGACATATTTAAAATACAAAATATGCGAAGCATGTTGAAAGACATAACCAATAAAAAAGTAACAAAAATCTGCTCATCTTCTGCAGTTCCCCCTTGGTGCCTCCCAACCTCCCGACTCCCAGTGGTCTGTTCGATTATTGGCAGACACCTGGATGTGAACATGGCCTTGAAAAGGCATCAAGAGTTGAGGGCAGAAAATGTAAAAAAGAAAAGACAGCAGGATGATGGTTGCATATCATTTGCACTCTGTGACAAAAAAACCTTCATTTTACATTATTGATCTGTTATTAATAGATCAACAATTTACTGCTTTGAATGAATGAATGAAAAAAAACTACAAAAGCAACAAAGTCATGAGAAATGCTCCCATGTTCACCCTGTTATATGAGTGCTGCTTCACAAATAAATAACTTGAACAACATTGTTTAAGTCTGTTAATTTGAAAATAATATGCACCTTGGAGAAGTTGAAGAAGTTTGAGGAGTTTTGGTTTTACAGTTTCTCTTAGCTGCTTTGCTGCATTTCTCACATCACTGTTAACATTTGCACACAACTAGTGCAGTTCTCAAAATGGTTGGTGCAAACTTCAAACCTGGAAAAGTGGGTCACTTGCTCAAAATCGATATTTCTTATCTCAACAATGACACTGAAAGTGCCAGTGTCATCAAAGTTCCGACACCATTTCTGAGCAGCAGAGTCAAATAGCTTCGTCATGTTTTCATTATGATTGTTCAGTCTGTACTTGTTTTACAATGCAGAAAAGTCAGGTCTGAACATTTCCAAGACAGTATTATAAAGTATTAGCACAGCTATTTGAAATTGGCAGTAGCAGACATTGAATATAATGTTTCATTATTTTACTGCTGATGGTCTTTGCAGTTCTAATTTGTTCACAGAATTTTGCAAAAGCAAAGTTCAAACATTTTTTTTACAACAACCATAAGAAACATCCGTTGGGTAAAGCTGTGCACAGCTGCAAACAATTTCTTCAGTGAAAGCCGAGGTCCATCTGAGAGAAATGACTGAATGTAGAAGATTTTTACAGAAAAGAATGGTAAAGAAATTAACAAAATCTGCTAGATAGAGTTTGACAAGTAGTTAAAAAGAAATTGTGATAAAAGTCAAATAATGAAATGAGAATCATTAGTTTTAGAGGGAATGACTATTCAGCATTCATAAGTATAGTTCATTTTGACTGACATATAAGAAAAATGATTTTATCAAATTGAGGGTGTATCAAACAGATATAAGTGAAACGGCACAAAGCACTGATTTGCACTCCCAGTTGTGACACGTCATTGATTGTACTTTACTACTTCAAGTCAGTGAAGAAGAAAAAGCTTTATATAAGTTAATGTATCATGTTGCTTATTAATATGAAGGACCAGTAAGGTTTTTGTTCCTGAAAACATCTAAATTCTTTGCATTTTTTCAACCTCTGGTAAAATGTCGATGCTTATGTTTTATTCCAACTCATTCTAAATATTTATGTTTTCCATCTCTAGCATGTGCTGTCCTGGACCTTAGTGTTAAGCCAGATTTTTTATTGTTGAAAAAAAAAAATCTAACGTTCTTGTTGCATTCTTTTTGAGATTTGGATATACTTGGTATTGTGGTATTCATAAGTTTCATACTACAGATTGAAAGATTTTGGTGAAATTACAACATGCAAATACACATTTATTTGTTTTATTATGTGAGCCTTGAATATATATATCTTTAACATTTGCAATCAGTTTTGCATTACATACATCACAAAACACTTTTGATCATTATATAAGTCCATAACATTTGTTTCTATGCTTGAAGCCATTTAGCTAACTAGAACTGGTGAGTTTGTATTTTGGAACATTTTTTTTATGCCAAAACATTTTTTTAATATACATTTTCTTAAAACTGTATGTTCACTGCAGTTTCCTAAATATGAGAAAAAGCTTGCCAACTGTGATATAATTTCATAATATTCCATGGACTTTATGATTGCATAAAACAGAAGGGTGATACTAGGATTTAATTGAAATCAAGTACAGACAGGTCCTTTAGTTGTAAAATCAGGTTGACACCAACAGAGAGGTGTGCATCATTTTGCTCTGGTTCTACAGGTGAGCTCGCTCCAGGAGAACAGCCTGTCCTGTCCTTGCCCTGTTCCTGACAGCTGGTTAAAGATCTACCAGTGCAGCAGAGAAGATTTCTCCTGGCATGTTTTGTGTCTGTCTTCCAGCCAACCATATTAAACAGTGTACGAGAAACATGATGTGTACATACAGACATCTTATTAAGCATATCTGTATTATTTTTTATTTTAATTTGGATTTTTTTCAGTGTTTTGGGTTCGGAGGAGGCATGAGGGATCAGCTGCTAGCTCTCTGTAGCTGTGAGTACTTTGCATTGGCTTACATTCATTTTATTCACTGCATTTATGCCCAATCCTAACCATTACTACTCCAGTCCTAACCCTAACCCCATCCAAAACTTAATTCACATTATGCCTGTAAATCTAACTAATAGAAGACAGTAGAACTGCAATAAAAATTGAGGCCTGAGAAAAGATGCTCACTTTACACAGATGACCTCACTTTGTTAGTAAATTGTGATAGTGGTGCTCTATTTGTAGCATAGAGCACCACCGTGTCAATGTAAGGTAGACACAGTATTCATTTTTATCTATTCCTACAGCCTAACTCTGACCATTACCCTAAACCTAGCCCAACTTCATTCACACCTTAGTCCTAAACCTAGTCTATAGTCAGTTAATCAATCATACTTTATTAATCCCAAAGGGAAATTACATTGCATTCCTGCACAGCCCATCTGAAGAAACACAGACACATAAGTCATGGGTAGACAGGTGTATGAGGCTGCAGCTATCATGACAGATGCCACCCTTTCATGAGATGAAAAAATACAATACTTTAGGTGAAAGCAGACTTATTTGTAACCCCAAAACTGCCATTCTTCTTATGAGGTCCAGTCTTTGGGCCCCCATAAAGAGTAGTCAGTCTCAACCACAACATAGTATTTACTGAGAAAATGGACCTTATGCCACTCACAAGAAGAAAACTCCTCAGAGTTCAAATCTGACGCAGCAAAGTTAAGTATTGCTGCATCAAAAGCCAAGGTAAAAAGATCAGTTTTAAGACAAACCATGAAAGTGGACTGTGAAGGAGACTCTCTGACATGCAAAGGCAAGTTATTAAGTTATTCCACGGCTTAGCAGCAATAGATAGGACTGACAAGGTGCATGGAGGTGAAAAAGGTGAAGCAAGACTGTGAAAAAGATTTGAAAATAAGCATAAGATATTTCAAATACACCCTAAAAGGCAGGCAGCTGGTGAAGTAAGGCCGGTAACACTTTATTTGAAGGGGGGTGAATAAGACTGTTATGACACTGTCATAAACATGACATAACATGTCATGTTTATGACAGACTTATTGAACATCAATAAGTCTTCATGAGTAGTTATGACTGTTGTCATAAAGCGTCATTCGGTAAATAATGACACTTTTAATACAAAGTTGACATTATTCAAAATGTCTTCATTATGACAACTTGTCATTAACCAAGAAATCATGATCTGACATAAATTTGTCATAATGATTTAATTATTACACTAGCAAAAGCTTTAACAAAACAATGATTAATATTTCCACTCCCTGAAATAAAGCAAAACAAGTAGGACAAGCAATAAAGATTTCACTAAGCTTTATTACACTATCAAATGATTTAATAACAGACTCATTAACAATTTCTTTTACATCAACTAAAGTGGAACAAGTAGCACCAGTTATGAATGTCATTAAGTGTTATTACAGTGTCATTAATATTAACTTTTACCTCAAGTAAATTGAAACTAGTAGCAACAATTATAAAGATGTAATTTAGTATTAGTGTCAAATGCAATGCTAACAGAGTTATTGATATTAAGTCTTACCTCAAATGAAGTGAAACACACTGGACTACTTATAACTACCATCATAGCTGTAGAACAAACCCTTTGTACATTGGAATAAAACAAGATAACTTGTTCTAAGATAACAGAGGGTTTAACGTCTGGTCAGTATATTGTTACTCTGAAATGCTGATTGAAAAACTAAAACAGAATTACTTATTCTTTAACTTAAAAAATAGGTTCTTTCAACAGTAACATTTTTTGCTTTGATTGTGTCAGCCATCTCCTTCGTTATATCCTTCCTGTAATGCTCTGAAAACAGGAGATCTTCTTCTTGTCTTCATTTCCTGGAAGCAGCTCTTTGAAGGTGCCCAGAAATGCTCAGAAATTACAGCTGTTCTTGCAATAGTTAATCATGGTGAAAGCCTTTTCATGAATTCAAACTTGGTGAATCTCTTCTGGACATTCTCATAGTCGGTGATGACTCAATTCATTGTGGTCACTTAAAAAAAGAACAAAAACAAAAAACAATGTCATCATATTCCAGCATTTATTTAAATACCATTTCAAAAATGTCCCTTGCTGCACATTGTCAGAATGGTAGACTGGCAGACAAATGCCTAGTTAACATGACTGGTGGTTATAAAGTGTAATACAATTATTTCTTAATACAAGTGGAATAATAACTGGAGCTGAACAAAATTATTCTGATCAAATATTTGTCTGGCAGAAGTTCAGACAGACTGCCACTGTTATCCAAATGCATCATTTAACATATAGTTTTAGGCACATGAATGCATCTTTTTACTTAATGAGCATTCTAAATGATTTCTAACCAGATACTCTGACTTAGGGTTGTTTGCAAGAAGCTTATTAATAAATAAATAAATTTAACATCAGTTTTAGTTGTCTAAAACGTAACTTAACTCAGCTGGTGAATGTTGATTCCTGCTCCCCATTCCCCACTTACCTGGCTGTCCCACCCCACTTCACATGGTGAAAATATTAACACAAAAACGACTTACCTAATTTTCTTGGGGAATATTTCATCTGTTTCTTTCTCTTTGGTCAAATAGGAACTTCTTTCTCTGGTGGCTGGTCCTTATTATCATCCTCCACACTCGTAGCATGTCTTCATTAGCCAACTTTGTCCTCCCCACCATGTGTCCTTAGGCTAGCCTGGGTCTTCATGTGGCTAAACTTGCCAAAGCAAAGAACACAAACACTGTGTCACATCAGCCAAGTCGCTAAATAATGCACATGAAGGATAACTTTGACTAATATATTAGCTTTTAATTTGCTAGATTAAAAATGGAGGGGGAAAAAACAATTTGCCTGTCTTTAAAATATATTTAATATTAAGGGCTAACGTTACAGTAATTGTGTTTAATAACTTTAGCTAACATTAACTTACAGCAAGGTAGAATTGGCTTGAATTACTTATAGCTAACATTACAGAGAAAGAGAACATAGTCAATGTTATTTTCTCAAAGAAAACGTAAAGTTAATAAGACACATACCTCATATGTATTAGGTATCAAACTTCGGCTTCTTTTTAAACAGGAGGTCTGGCCGTTATAACTTGTGTTAGGTTTGCGCCACAATATGGAAGATTTCTTCTTCACCAACACACTGCACGCCTGTTCGTGCACTGCTGCCTCTCACTGGTGGAGATGGTGTATTGCACTACTTAGCCCTTGTGTTTAGAAATGGGGTCCATACCAACCGACCCCACACACGTAAAACTTTTATCATTTGCCACAGTTCTCTACGTTTGCCTCAGTCCTCGCACGCACAAGGGTTAAAACAGCCTTAAATAATGTTTCAAATGCTAAGTTCATAAGTGCTTTGTAGACATCTTGCTGTAAAACTTTAGGATCGATTAAATTAAGAAAATTAAGACTAAACAACACGGCAGGCAGAGATTTATAATATTACTACATAAAGCTAATTTTTAAAGTTTAATCGGTAATACTTTTATAACAAATTTATGTCAGATCATGATTTCTTGGTTAATGACAAGTTGTCATAATGAAGACATTTTGAATAATGTCAACTTTGTATTAAAAGTGTCATTATTTACTGAATGACGCTTTATGACAACAGTCATAAATATTCATGAAGACTTATTGATGTTCATGACAGGTGTTATGTCATGTTTATGACAGTGTCATGACAGTCTTATTCAACCCCCTTCAAATAAAGTGTTATCATAAGGCCAGTATGGAGGTTATGTCATTTCTCCTTTGAGTTCTTGTTAAATCATGAACAAGCTGCAGGTGCAACAGCAGTGACTGTCCAAAGTGATTTACAGTAATCTAGATGAGATGAAATAAAAGCATGGATCATTGTTTCAAAATCCTCTAGAAGGAAGAAATTTCTCTGTTGCCAATTGGCCTAAATGATAAAAACTTGTCACCTCTCTTATTTATTTGTCCAATTTAAAATCACTTCCCACCTTACAACAAAGATCAGCAATGATCTCTCACTATGAACAAGTTCACCAAACTGTGAAAGGGTAGATATTAAACTGATGTGCTGTAAATATAGAACAGATTCTTTAAAAGTCATTACAACATTTTCCTGTAATGATCTGCTTCAGTGAAATATTCTTTTAAACTTGGCATACTCTGTAAGATTAAAGTCATACAAATACTGCCATTTGTTCACACAGTTGCCGCATGTCAGCACAAACTACAGGCTTTGAAGATGAGAGTAGGTCTGTGGATCTTTTTAACAAAGTTGAAAATTTTATTCTAAGAAAACATTAAAAACTACATTTTGGCAATGACTTTCAGAATAAATAAGAGTATCCCACTGTAATGACCTTATCACTACCTAATACCACATCAGATATGAAATCTAAGAACTGATCTAAAAGTAGAGTAAGGGCCTTTTGATCTATACAAAACAACAATCAGAAGTTTTAGCACATAGCAGTTTGGATGTCAAAAACCAAAGGTCAGATATTTAAAATCATTAGAACTATGATTTTAAATATGTGTATGAACATAGCCTTTGGTTCCCTTGTTTTATCAGGGGTGGATAATCCTGGTCCTCTAGGGCCGGTGTCCTGCAACTCTTAAATGTCTCCCTCGTCCAACACACTTGAATCCAGTAGCTGAATCACCTCCTCAGTGCAGTCAGGTTCTCCAGAGTCCTGCTAACGACCTCATTATTTGATTCAGGTGTGTTGAAGTAGAGATACATCTAAAAGTTGCAGGAGACCGGCCCTCGAGGCCTGGAGTTGCCCACCCCTGTGTGATTCACCCAATTTGTTATTTTATTATAGATTTGTCACAGATTTTGGGAAACCTTTTGAATATGTATGTATACACTGGTTTTGTTGATGCCTAATATACTATTGACATATTTAATGACATGAGACATTTCTGCCACTAGGTGAACTTCCTAAAACCAGAATGATGTCTAGAATAACTGAGAGGAACCGAACCACCCAACAAGAGGGCTTTTGGCTGGAATAATGGAAGGGATTCCAAATCTCCTTCATGTCAGTAAATCAAAACCACTTTGGTAAAATATGCTGGTTGTTTCCAGTCACTGATGTCTAAAATTTGGAACAAATACAAAAAGGCTGTAAGAGGGAAACATGTCAACAGAGAAGACATCAGGAGCTTCACAGAACTCAATCAATCAAAAGAAAGAAAAAAAAAGAAACTGGCACGTAAATCATTTCTCTTTCTGTGGTGCGGAGAAGTCAAGTTTTAACATCACTTATAAATACATTATCTCATGATGTTGATTCATCCGAAAATCTTATTTTAACTTTGATGTTTAGCACATTATTTGTAATTTGGATGTTCTCCATAACTTCCTGATGATATAACTGATAATCTGTGAGAGATGATAGATGGTAACATGGGTCCACAGGCTGAAACCAGTGGTGACTGCATCATGATCATCTTCTGAATTTATTATTTTTTATTTCACTGATTTCTGCACACTCAACTGAAAGCAGTTCTGCAGCCATGTTGGATCGATGGGTGGAGTGACCCATCATCTGGGAAATCATGTTGGATGATGTGTTTCTTCTACAGGTCTTAGTTATATGCATAGTTAATAGATGAACATTCTGATCCATGATCTGCTTCTTTGTATGTTTTTTCTTGTATTTGTTGCAGAATTATCTGGAAACATGTGAAGTTCTCTACATAGGAGTCCCTCAGATGAACAAAGTTAATAGAGTTGAATCTGACCAGAATAAATAAAAAATTAAAGAGGAGAAAACAAAGAAAATATCTGACTGTAGCATTTTGTTTTGTAGTGGTAAACTTTATGTTCCAACAATTAAGACTGATTTACATCTTTGTCTGACCAGGTGTTTTAATGCATTATTTATCATGTAATATAAATAACTCATATCATAGGCCACACCCTCTGAAACAGATGTAAGACATGTGCTATTATGTGACCACATGCTGAGTGGTGCTTAGCATTTGTTAGTCATCAGATGTGTTTGCTTTCAGCCTGTCTCCCATGCTGCCTCAGTCCAGTGTTCTTCTGATCCATCCCAGGTTTTTGTTATCTCCTTTCTGTCCTGTTGTCTCTTTCCATCTGTTTAGGACAAACCTCCAACCTTAAAGGTCTTGCTTCTGCTTTCATCAACTCCATCTTGCCCACCAGACATTGTGGGAGACGTTAGTGGGAGAGGAAACCAGGATACCAGGTAGTGTGGTTTCATCTTTGAGAATTTTGAGAGATAATTCTCTTCATATTTTTTTTCGTCTTGGGTCACTAGAACATAAAGACCTCTAATTTTATCTCCAACATTCATCATTTGCAAACAAAGATCTACAAAGAGCCTGATAAGCCTTTGGCTCAGTTTCTGCCTCTAAAGTGAAGCAGCATGAAGGTTTTACATGCTAAATTTTATATTTCAAAGTATAATCACATCTTTCTAAGGCTAGAGTAATTGTTCCTTTCAAAAGATCAAGAATTAGATTAATGTGTTCTGTGTCCACCAGACGCCGGCTTCAGAAGGCATTCTTCCCGTTCTTATGGTCTGTCTGAAGTGCCGTCCAGCCATGGTGAAAATAAACAGTGATGCTCTGGCAGCTGACCCGGTGAACCCGTCTTTCTCTGATCTCTTCCACCTATAAATAAAGTATCTGTGTGCAGCTGAGTGCCCACTCCCTCCAGCTACTGGGGCATTTAGTTCTGGCAACTGTCAAGTAATGTTACAATCAACAACAAGAAACCAGTGAACACACACAGATACACGAACACACACAGACACATGAACACACACCTACACACGCACACAGAGAGCTCGCTGGCAGATTAGCATGTTGGTGAACAGGGACTAAGTGACCTGAGGAGGGTTTGGGACCAATGCTGAGTACTTTGGCTGCTGTGATATCACTGAGCTTAAGCAAATGCTGAGTCATAAAAATGGAAAGCAGAATGTTATAAAAAAAAAAAAACAACAAAAGGAGAACAGAACAATACATTTAGAAGTCAAATATGTGTGGTGGTTACAGATGAAAATGTCCACTAATATCCTTAGCTAAGTTACTCCTCATTTAAAAAGCCCTCCAAAAAATAAAAGTTTGAAAACACAGAAGCTTAAGTTATAGTTCCAGACAGAATTTCTTACATATTAATTTCTTACTAGGGAGAGTTTTATGTAAAATCAATAATTTTGAGCTTTTTATCATATTCTAATGTTGTTCCCTCGTCTAAAACATACTTGTAATGTTGCTTTCAGGCAACCGTTCAACCGTTCAAAACACCTGGGTGGATCTAGCACCGCCTTTGAGACGCGACTCTTCCTTGGAGTTGCAGTTCCCCAACAACCGAGCTTCTGGCTCACAAATCACCCTCCCTAACTCAGCTCCTTCAGACTAGCCTGCAGCATTTAACAAACACCTGGTGGAACTGTGCATCTGCTGTTCATAGTCTATACAAGACATTCCAATTGTTACTGAATGCTGTGTAAGTAATATTGAACTGCCATAACAGCAAAAACATTTTGAAGTTAGAAAATGAAGACAATGCTGACCTTGTTGAAGCTGCTAAAAATATTATCAGCTGACTTCTCATGTCTGAGGGGGAGACAGACCCAGAACTAGAGAAAACACCAAACAGGTCAGAAGTTTTCACATTACTGCACTTTATCTGAGGGTTTTTCTCAAACCCAGCAGCTGTTCGTGGCCCCCAGATCTCCAGGGCCCCTATAAACGCTTGACTTTTAACACAGTTCATAGATCTAAAATTTTAGCATTTGTTTATTGATAATGTCAATGTTATTAAATTTGATTTCATTGTTTTAGCAGAGATTAAATATTAAATTATACATTTAGTAGTATTTTAGTAGATTTAATTAGGAAGTAAAAGTGCAAAGAATCATCGTCATAGTTTGATTGTTGTGTTACCATGGCTACAATTTAATGGCATCAGTAGTTATGTTGAAGCTCAGTTTGTTCATTAATACATATCAGCAAATAATAATAGGCAATTATCAATGATTGTTTTTTAACTCGGCCAATTAACCTAGGCCCCCTCTCCCAGATTTCACCAAAACTACATTTAAACTCCGTTACTGATGCTGATGTTCTTAGTAGGAAGAGGGACCCTGGTAGCCCCTGTAGTCCTGGTGCCCACTCCCTCCACCAGGACTACAGTAGTTGTAGCTCCTCATACAAACTACTTCTCAGTGCAAAACACTTGAGAGGGGTTGCAAATGGCTTTATACAGTGGTGCCCTGGTTTAACACACCTGGATCAAATAATGGCTCATTAGAGGCATAAGAAGAACATTGACTTGCTGAAAAGGTTGTTACTACCAGCAGGGAGAAAACTAAAACATGCAGGATGCCGGCCCTCCAGGACCGACTTTGGGCACCCCTGGCTTAATGGATCAGCAATGTTGTGATGATGTGCTTAAGGGGGAAAGGACAGGAGCTTCTTAAAGAGGCAGAGGCCCATTTCCATGGCTTGAAATTGTGAAATCAAATGACATTTAAGTCATGTTTGACATATGTAGCATTTGTTATGCTTGCTTGGTGAGAGCGAGTATTTAGACACCTCCCAATGGTTGCCGTGGCAGATTAAAGGATTTCTCAAACATACATGAAAGAATCAGAGCTACACTCCAGGTAACATGATGTAAAGCTCAAAAAGTATAACACCCCTAACCAGCTGTATGGGACCATGAGTGAAAAATGACAGCTATACAGTGTCTTATGATTCAAGCCTACTGATTGCCAGAACCGGCTGCAGGTGTGCCAGTCTCACAAAGATCCTGTCAGAAGAAAGAGCACTCACACAAAAAACTCAGGAGTCTAACACTTACCTCCATGAAAAATGTAGTTATGGCCCTGCTCTGCTCTGTCACTGACAAGGAAAAGTGGAGCCACTGAGCTGCTCAACTTTCTCCAGGTGATGTTTCAACATACAAGGTTAAAGTCCAATTAGGTTTGCATGAATGAAATGTCTGCTGACATTGGAGAGGAGGTTAGAGTCAAACCTCAAGTTTCTATGTCATCCTATGGTTTTCATCCTATGGAAAGATTCTTCATGGTTGAACTTTTCTATGCCTCTCTCTGCTCAGGACAGATATTTCTCATTTTGGCACCATGCCTTGGACTCACCCTGACCATAAATTCAGCATCAGGAATTTCCACAAAGTGCTCCAAGTTGAGCTCCAGACCTCACAGCCTGCCTGCTCTCCCTGGCCATCTACACCTCTCCTCCACTGACACACCAGGTTCCAGGTCCCACTCCCCTCACCTCCCCCTGACTCTTTTCTCACCTCGGACAAAGTAAGACCTCCCACAGATTTAACCTTGATCAGCTTTGTTTCCTGCCTCCTCCCGAGTCCCCAAACACCTTCAACCTCTTTATTTGTAAGTAAATCACAACCAACTGTTTCCTCCATGTCCCTGCATTGTATCTGCATGTAGGTGAGAAAACTTTAAAACTGAATCAATAAAATATTTTTGAATTTGTATTTGAACTACCTCAAAACATGACACTGAGGTAGAAACTTTCTTTCAGATTCAAGGTCCAACCAAAAAACAAAACAAGAACTAAATAAGATATAACCAAACAGACAAACATAGCCATATATATATATATATATATATATATATATATATATATATATATATATATATATATAAAAACAGGATTACACAGAATTTATCATAAAGTCACCAACTGCCCCAGTGTCTCCACAACCGTGAATGGTATCTCAATCATGGGTTTACTATGGCCATATTAATTTTATTTTTAGATTAATTTAAACAATGTATAAACTATAACATCAGATTTCTTAGCACGACCTGTAGAGTTGTGCCGCCACATAAACATTTGACTTGCACTGTCCCATCTGGTCTTTTCATTACTCTCATTGTAGCAACCTGAAGTCTTCTCACAGTAACAACTTCCCTTTTTATTGTCTGTTCACAAGTGTGCAGTATACAGAGGCACACAATATGCTTTGTTATGGTCTGGCTCTTAAACCATAACAAATAAAAGGGAAACAATACATGGGTTAACTTCAAAGGGAATTTATTTAATAAAAATCATAACTGATGGGGAGAGAGTGGCAGGGAGACAGAAAGAATGAGCTGCTTAGTCAGAGACAGTGGTGCATCTTAAGGTGGATCTGACGTCATCTGGAGACACTGGCCAGCTGCCTCCACTTCCAATCAGCATCAATTAAGGAGTCCAAAACATGGATGTTAGAGACCCACAGGAAAAAGGCCTTGGGCCGTAACAGCTTCATAAGGAATTTTTTTTGCCTTGTTCAAGGAAAAACTGAATTTCCATGAATGTTAGCCTGAGCATACAACATATGAGACTGCCTGCTAATATCATCATCATCATCATCTGTTCAATTATTATGTAATAAAATGACAAATATATATAATTTTCTTAAATTCTTGGACAATATGAATTCTAGAAATCTAAAATATTTATTCTCTTTGATCGACAGATCAAAAAAGCACTGTCACAAGCATTATACTTAATATCATGCTCTACACCAGTGTTTCCCAACCCTGGTTCTGACCTGTATGTTTCAGATGTTTACCTGCTTCAGCAAAACCCCGTTCAGATGATTACAATTCAGCAAAACCCCAGTAATCAGCCATCCATTGAAATCAGGTGTGCTGAAACAGGGAAATGCTAAAAACATGCAGGGCAGTGTGCCTTATGGACCAGGCTGGAAAACACTGCTGTACACCATGGTACATATATTCACTGTTGCAAATGGGGATGATACCTCACAGCCCCAAATTTATCAGCACAGTTTGGTGAGATTATACTTAATGATACTTTTTGGTAAATTATTTCATTTGAAGGCTTACAGAGGCTTCTGGAATAATAATAAAAAAAAGATTAGTTTTTATAAGTACAATTTTAAGGGGAAAAAATTTGGGGGGAAGGATGGGACCCAAACCTCCTGTAGGGGAGGTAGTAGCCTCCCTTTGCCTCCCTGTGCTCCTACTTTAAAATAAACCAGCCTGAGAAAGCGTGCTAGACAGAAGACAGTGAAACTCATCTTTACCAGAATTTCAAATATTACTTGAATCCTACAGGCAATAGGGTGCAAGCAACTGTGTTTCCATTACAAATGTGCTCCAGTCTTTGCCTATATTCTGCTAATGTAAAAAAAAAAAATCAAGTTTGCAGTTGCGGTGTTTCCATTAAATGAGAAATTAAATTAAAATCACACCTGAAGAACCTTGTTCACATGATAGGTCATAGGTCACCAAGGCAAACGGTCACATGAGATATATTCATTATTCATTCATGATTTTATCATTTATCAGCCAATCAGAGGAGATGTCGGTGTCATATTCAGGCATTGGAGCAACAAGCCCCGCCTACTCGGGAGCGGTTACATATGCAGCGTTTTGGGTAAATTGTAGTTGGTGATTTTACAGAAGAGTTATGGATTCAACATGTTGGAATGACACACAACTTTTTATGAACTGTGATGCTGTGAGAGCTCTGCTGGAGCCAGCTGCAAAAAAAAAAAAAAAAAAAACCCAGGAAAAAAACCATCATCTTCCTACTACTTCCTGTTGTCTTCTGCAGTTTGTCAAAACTGTCAACTGTGTCAACAACGTTTTATCAATTTTTTTTTAATTGGTGTGTTTCCACTAAGCATATTTATTATTATTTTTGTAATCTCAATTTGTGCAATTTTATGGTGAATAGAAGCACTGATCAAACTGCACAGCAAAACAAGGCTGCACAATGAAAACTCCCATTTCCTCTCAACAATCATCTGCAAGGAAAGCTCTTCATTCTAGAAAGAGCAATACAGGATACAGGACAATAAACATTACACTTGGTCAAGATTTTCCATTTAAAGTCAAATATTAAACTGAAGGTGTTTTTCATAGGATCTGTGCCATACTTAATCAGTTACGTCTGAGACAGCAAGGAGCTTCAGCTGAGGTTAAGAAAAGATTTGCTGAACAGTCTGAATGGTAAGATGACACACTAAGCAAGGAGAGAGCAATGCAATACTCTGGAAATGATCTGTGTAGATGAGAAGATTATACATGAATGATACGGTTCATTGCTTATGTTCTTACTTTGCATTAGCAGCATAGAGGAAATGCAGAGAATTGGGGTGTGGTTACAGCAGGGGGAGGACAGAACATGGGGAGGAACAGGAGAGAGAGTGGAGGCTGACCGCATAGGGGAATCCTGTGGATGAAGGTAGACATTCTAGGTTTTGTGGGTTTGGTAGAAACATAGATTTTTGCAACGTTATGGACCCACCTGGTGGTTCTGTAGAGATTTGCTAGTCCGTTTGTACTGTTGTGGAGAACAGACACCATTTTGCATCAAGATCACAAGAATCCTTTTAATCTGTTTGATGATTTTGCTCTATCCAAAAATATTTAACCTGTCATTCACGAGAGGACCCAAATTTGGGTCCTCTCATTGTGAATGACAACCTGTGAATGACAGGTTAAATAAATTGGTGGGCTAATATAGCTTTACAGTGACTTAGCGCTAATTTGTTGATCATATGAGCTTTTTTTTTTTCTTCTATTTTCCATTATGAGCTTTTCACCATTAGACTCTAGAAACACCATGTGTTGGTTTGAACCTGGGTCTGCTCATGTGGAGTTTGAGACTCAGCCTTGGCACCTGTCCCAGTTATTTCCTTAATGGTTCCAAGTTCAAATGCAGAGGCTGTAAACATGCCTGAAACAAAAACCAGGGTGTTATCCAACAGTGACACTGTAACAGCTCCACAAGTTAGAGTTCTGCTTGTTAAGAATGATTTAAATCCAGACCCTCTTTGTCTCCTGGTACAATTATATTCCTACACTCTCAAGGTTGAGCATAAGTGCTGATAATAGTGACTGGTTATCATTGTTATTCTTTCAGAAAACAACATTATTAAAAGAAGCATTAGTTTTATGTTTTTATCACATAGATTGAAAGTTTTGTGGTCCCAATGTGTAACAGAAAAAAAACACAGCCCACTGCTATCACCAAGTGGTCGTATGTCAGAACTGCAACTCTATTATGGGTAGAATAAAAGTGAAGATAAGAGTTTTATATTATTTTTGTTGCTCATATCAGAAAGTCAAACTGATGCTTCATATATATTAATTATACAAAATGAAATATTCTGTTTATTTTTTTGTAATTTTGATGGTGATGGCTTACAGAAAATGAAAATCCAAAATTCAATGTTTCAGAAAATAGGAATACTGTGGAAAACTGAAATAGTGTAAACTCATGTTGTCACACCCTAACCAGCTTATTAACTTAAATCTGCTACAAAGGTTTCCTGAGCCTTTAAATGCTCTTAGTCTGGGTCAGTAGGACACAATCAAGGGGAAGACTGTTGACTGGACAGATGTTAAGAAAGTCAGTGACACCCAGAGAGAAATGCACAAAAGGTTGTTTCTCAGGAAACTATTTGTTCAGATTTCTCTTTCCAGGGATATTTGTAGAAAGTTGAGTGGAAGCAAAAAGTGTAGTAGGAAAAGCTGCACCAGCAACAGGGAGAACCTCAGTCTTGAGGAGATTGTCAAGTGAAATCCATTCAAGAATTTGGGGGATTTTCAGGAGGAGTGGACTGAAGTTTCCTAGGCAAGAGCAGGTGCTGTGTTGCTGCTTGTCGGACAAAGATTAAATCATATTTCTGGACAACATCAAAGAGGTAGGAGAAGTCCAATTAACTTGTAAAAGCTGAAATGACTACTTGGTAATTATTTATGCAGTTTGGGCTGCTGTCAACTAGGTATGACCACGTTTGCTTAAACAAGCTAATCAAAACACAGAAATAAAGACAAGTCACAAATATGATAGACCAGGGGTCCTCAAGTCCAGACCTAGAGAGTCTGTTGTAGTGTCCTACAACTTTTAATGTGTCTCTGGTTCAACATGCTTCAGTCCACAATCTGAATGACCTCCTCAGTGCAGGCAGACCCTCCAGAATCCTGCTAGTGACTCAGAGACACATCCAAAACCTGCAAGAGGCCTGGATTTGAGGATCCCTGTGACAGACCATCATCTGTTCCTCAGTTTATTTTACTGCCATGAATCTATAGATTGTACAAGTTTCACTTTCTGAAATGAGAGACAAAAAAATAATTGAACTTTTCAGAGAATTCATTTTTTGAAATGTACCTGTAATGTTAGTGTTAACAAGCCCTTAAAACCAAGTGAAATGCTGCATTTACATCATGCTAATCAGTACTGGAAGAGATGGGACTTTTGTCTCTAGAGGCCTTTATGTCACTGCAGACAGGAAAGTGGGTTGTGAAGACAAAAACATGTGGCAAAGCTCAGTGGACCAGGACTCAAACCTTTGACAGCTGTGCTGAAGACTGAGGCCTCTGTATGGGTCGTGTGTTTACCCCTTCGCACCCTAATCAGCGCTAAAAAGTGGTGCAGTTTTATTTCAACTATACTACAGTGATGAGCACCTCCTTGCCTTTATTGTTGTGCATGTTGAAGTAACTCTTAAATAAAATGTATGCAAGAGTTATGCAGATTGCCTTTGTATAATTCTTCACAGAACAACTGCAATTTACCCTGAAATCAAAAGGGCTTATGGAAGTATGCCACACTTTTAAGATTCTGTATTTGTTTAAAATTTGGAAATGGTGTATCTTTTCTGTGCATCAAGAGGTACACTGTAGAAGAGGAAGCCAGAGAATAAACAGGATGTTCTCCATAGCACCATCTGAAGTGTACTTTCTGTGGCAGGGTAATAAAATGAGATCAGAACCATTCAAAGCTATGACTGAACAACACTCAAGGAGCACATTGCAGAAAGAGGCATTACATGGCACCAATTCCCCTTGACTGCTGGAGCTGAAAGCTGACCACAAGCAATCTCCCAGAGCAGGTGTTAGACTGCACCACATCCTGGCATCATCCATACAAAGCTGACAGCTCTCCCTGAATGCCTGGCAGCGCTGATGAACCAGCTGTTCATCGATGGAAACAACCCAGAGTGGTTGACTCCAGACCGGACAGTGCTTGATCAGAAATGGGCCTTCTATCCAACTACCAACCAATGACATCGATCTGGGCCATATAATAGCTTCTGTTGGGCCTTATAGCAAAGATGATCAAGCATATGAGTCAATACATGATCGACATGTAAAAGGAAACCAGCAATGCTACCAGAAGAGCCAAGAAACCATTTGACAGATCGGTCAGATAGGAATACAACACCAGACATACCAACCATGTCCCACCCGAATTAACTACAAGAAAGCCTATGACTCTTTCACATCAGACAAGACTCACAATCCAAGCAGTGCAGAAATGCCTCTAAAACAGTCCAACACATATTTGCAGGGTAAATGATTCTAACAGATATGTGTTCATGTGAACCGATCACCAACCGTCTAGTGAGGCGGTGGTGATCGGTTTACACCACCAATCCAAACAAGCTTCCCAAACTTCCCTAATCCTAGTTTTACTAGGATTCTACCCCTACAGGGGTAGGATTCTACCCCTGTGTTATTGTTTCCTGTGTTATTGTTTCCCATGCTACCCTGGTGAGGCAGAATCCTAACTGGGATTCTGCCTCAACAGTAGGGGTAGAATCCTAGTTTAAACCAAGAGAATCCTAGTTTTGGTAAAACAAGGATTATTTGCCTGCTGATGACAGAACTGCTTTGTTCATTGATCCAGAATTGTAAAAGTAACAGATCATTTATTTTCTCCTTGTTGCTGTAGTTCTTTGGTCTAGTAACTTTCTTTGTTTTCCCTCTTGAGCCTTATCAACACGTAGTTGGCAGGCATTGAGGGTTTTTATGTGATATTGGGATTTACAATATCTCAATCTGAGGTTTCTGAACATGAGAATGTTGCATCTTTAATGGAACCACCTCTGCTGTTTAACCACTAGAGGGAGGAGTTGTTCAAATTTCTATAACAGGATTCCCCCACACGATATCCAAGCCATTTTCAGGAGACTCTGCTGTGTTGTGTCATTATCTTTCCTGTGTTATTGTTTCCCATGCTGCCCTCAGTTTGACCTCCTCAGCAAACCCAGATGGATTGTAAACCCAGTGAGCTCACACCAGCGACTGCTGACAGAGATAAGAAATCCCACTCCATAGGCCCAGCCCCGACAATCATCCATCTGCAAAGAGAGGTGTTGTTCTCAGCAGAAAGGTTTAAACAATATTATTTACCTGGATCATTGTGGAAGGTGAGCAAAGAGCTCAGGTAAAGCTAAAAGGATCTCAGAGGGGAAGGAAATGGAAGATCCGCCTGAGTCTGATGCTGAATGAGGAATGTGGACGGTTTAGAAAAACTACCTCAGTCTTTTCAGGTTTATCTGCAAAGGTTCATTCAAGGATCACAGCTAAACAGCTTTTCCCTTGACCCGTCCCGCCAGCCATTGCTCATTACAACAGAAATTCACAAGATGCCACGATCATTTCTGTGTGATCAAGTTTAAAGGGAATTTTTTTTCCTCTTTATTTGATATTCAGAACTGAATTCTCAGAAACAAAAGAGGGAGACAGAAATCTTACATTTTTATCAAGAGAAGTTCTGAGGAATGGAAAATTGAACACGATCAATGACAACTGTTTAAAAGGAAGAGCGAGAGCGTCTTGGTCTGCAGGAACTGAGGTGGCTGTTTGTAGAAACAATCAAAGTTCACGTCATGGCAAGTTCAGACAAACGAGCTGTCCCAAAGACCCAGATCTCAATTCTCCTTTTCTGATGAGGTCATCCATGGCCTTCAGTATCAGATCTGAACATGATACAGATTTTATGTGGTTATTTGTTTAACACTGTCAGCCCAGACATCTGGGAGAAAGAACACACTATCACATATTGAACTGTCCAGCATATACAGATGGTTTAATTTACTTCTGGTAAACTGACTCAACTTTGATAACTTGGCACAAACAAGAGTATCTGAAGGTAGCAGAGCAGACCTACTGATTAAACAGCTCCTAAAACAATAAACCTGGAACGGTAATGAAGACCTAAGTCATTGCCTAGTTGCCTTTATTAGAAGAAAAAGATCAATCTGGACATTCTTTAATTATGCATTTGGTGAATATTTTGTCTAGATTGTGTATTATTTGAGTTTTGTAGTTCTTTAGGATACTTAAATACTATTAGGCTCAACTGTTTGTAGCCTGTTTTATTTCCACATCAAGGGACAAAACAAAACCAGATAGATAAGAGAGTCCTACAGATAACTAGCTGATGATTAATCACAATTGTGTATTAATTTTCAGCAAATGTGATGCAAGTTTGTTTTTTACGTCATCTATGTATCTATTTCCAATTGGAAGCGGCCATTTTCTTAAAGACCTTACTTTTTTCTTATTTCAAGAGAGTCTTTCTACAACATGTATGACAGTTATTTTATTCTATTTTTAGCAATTATTTTTATTAATAGAAATTTAATTTACATCAAAGTACAAAACACATGGTGCTGTACATTATATTAATGAAAACAAAAACACAAAACAAACAGAATGACTATTTTATAATATGCTGAATAAAAACAATATAACATTTTAACATTTTTAGTGTCAGCTGTATTAAATACTGAATGAATATATACAAAAATGTGGTTTTCTCATATGATTATAAATATTGTTATATTTTATCTACAAAATATAACAATGCAGGAACCTATTAGGTTTTATAATATTAAAAAAGTAAAAGAATTACACATGTGAAACCCTTAATTCCCCATGAACAGAGATGTAAAATGATAGAGTAACATATAAGTTAAGGATGAAGCTCTTTGTTGTCCTGCCAGTCCCAACAATCAGTGTGAGAGCGACTACTACAGTTCAGCTGCCTTTTAATTACAGTGCCTCTAAACAGGTGGTTATGTTTGCTATCAAAAAATAAAAAGTTAAAACCTGGCCCCATGAAATGCATAAACCCCCGGCAGCTTTCACCATGCTCATTAGCATGCTGTATTTCTTTAATCATGTTACAATCTTTCTGCATTATCTCCTCCAGGTTTCTGTCATCACATCCTCGCCTTCATAGCAAATCAATCAGTTTTGGTTGAGAAGTTGATGCTGCTAACTAGCCAGAGTCTTCATGACAGGCTCTGCTATCGGGATGAAGCTTCACCATAGCAGAGAGCAAAGGGGGTGGAGGGTGAGCAACAGGGTCTTAGTGCTGATTGACAGCACTAAGACCCTCCTCCTGGTTTGGTTGTTTCTAGTTATCGTTGTGATCACTGGGAGAAGACAGAGGAATTAAATTTTTTTCCACAGATTATCTGTATCATTCCGTACTTTCATGACAGTGACATTTTTAACAAATGTTAAAAAAATAAAAATAAAAATAAAAATCATAAACGTTACAAACCGCAGTTTTAAGGAGCCTGTCAAATACATTCCGAACACCGAACATTTTGAGTCCCACAGCGGACTTCGTTTGGACCGTTTCTCTTTCCTGTTCTGGATTAATTAATGATTAAATATTAAATATGATTATTTCTCACTTAAGGGTGAGCAGCTTAAGCATGAGCAGCAGTGCCATCATCTGGATGGAGGCCACACCACAACACGAAAAGAAGATCCATCTAAGTTATTAGTCAAATGAATGGAATACAATTTACTCCAACAAAAGCATTATTTGACAATTAATCATAAATTGATTATTTGTATGTATCCCTAATTTAAGGGCAATTTTCAAATTGTAATCTGTCTTTGTTAATGTTGCTTTAAGTTATGGCGTTTTCCTCTCTTCTAGGGTTGATTTACATATTGCAACCAGAACCCAGAACTCCTGTCCTTCCTGATCACTATGATGATTGGACATCCCTATCATGTCTGTACTTGCATAGACTCATTTGACTGTTGGAGGTCCAGTTATTTTCCTGAGATTTTGGCTGACTCTCAGGAATCAATTTCCCATAATCAAGCAATAGGTTTGAGATGTGACCTTGAAATACATCAGCAGGTACACATTTAGTTGAGACAACCACTCTGACTCTAATGCTATATATAATACCAAAGTGGCTAAACCTTTGAATTTTAAGGAAATATAAAACAAAAACTCAGTTTGGCATTTAGTAGACCAAATTGTTTTATATCCTAAATTATCTAAAACAGGAAAGATTTAATCTGGTTTGATGTTTTTATGTTACACAAGCTGTTATGTGATGCTAAAGTCCAGAAGTGGATTTTTCTTACAACAACTCGTGAATTTTCTCCAGTGTTGGGTCAGCTTCTCTGTGTCTCTGAGTACTTAGTGCTAACAGAGTGAGGAGGAGTGTGAGAATAATTGAGTGTCAGAGCTGCAAGAATAAAGGCAGACTGGTAATCGTCTGGCTCAGCAGCAAATAGAAGCGATAAGGAGCACTCAGTTGATATGGTGTCAAAAAGAGGAGTTTCCTTCCTCCTTCCTGCCATCACTCTTCTCTTTCTCTGACTGTCTGCTGAGGAAGACACAGATAATATCTTCAGGAAGAAGAATGCCCACTCAGCCCTTAGTGCTGATAACATCATAATCTTTTTCCTGCTGAATGAGAAGAGTGTGGCATGGACTACATTAGGATGTCACAAGGTAGCAGTACAATGGCTAGCCTGTCTGCTCGTCTCTCAGCACAAAGAAAACAACTGTTTGAAGTAGAGTTGAGCGATTGGATCTAAAATATCAACATCACGTCAGTATCAGTATCAGTATCAGATTGATACTAATGTGATAAGAATAATGTTTTAGTTTCAGGTTCCCTCTTGAAATTTTATTTTATTTTGAATTGTAGTTTCTCAACCTTATAACATATCTTGTTTTGATTTGTTCTCAAATGAAAAGTTTTTGCACTTTGTTTATTTAGGAAAATGCACACAATATATGTTATTTTATAAACGTATTTTGTAGATAGCTATAAACTTCATCTGAATTCTGTCCTAGATTTGAATAAAAATAATTCTAAGAAAACAATGAACCTAACAACAGGAGTTTGATGATACATCAATCTTAAATGAAAAGTATTGGTATCAATATCGGCGTTACTGGCCTGATATTTACATGGCATCAGTCTCCAGCTCAAGACTTTTGCTCGCCCCCAATCAGTCTTCAGCGGCGGATGAGCAGCGCTTTACGCGCGTGCGTGTGAGTGTGTGTATATTCTGGTGTCACGCGGTTAACGGTGTCAGTTTAACTCTCGCTCCCATCACGCTGGGTGAGACCCTTTGGTCGCCACGCTGCGGTAACGCGCCCGTTAGGAATACAATCTCCGGCTTTGAGCTGCGGCTGCGGCTCGGTCCGCCTGTAACTGAAGGACTTCACCTCTGCCTCGGCTGCCTGCATGGGAGGACCTAACAGCTGCTCTCCTGTCCTCTCCACTCGCTCTCATGCTGGGGAGGAAAAAAGATTTGTCTCCCGAAAACTAACCTCCAAAAACGACGCACGTCTCAAACAAGGACGTCAAGACCAAGTCGCGGGTAAGTTTTCTGCATGCTTTCAGATGTTTACGAAATTCTGCCGTCAGTTGTAGCGTTATTGATGTGTGCAATTTAGAAAAAAAAAAAAAAAAAAAAAAAAAAAACCTTCAGAAAGTTGTGTAAAATCTGCAGAAGGTGAGCATGAGATAATAAAGAGTGGTTCCATACATTCTGGCGTTTTAGGTGAGTGTTAGTGGAAATCAATCAGTGAGGATGGAGCAGTAGATCAGTTGATTGTTGTGGCTGTTTGTGATGACACCTGGCAGGCTACCTGTTGCAGCCCAGAGCTGACCAGCATGCCAGCTGTTGTCAGGTATCGATGCTTCTTTGATTCTTGTAGAATCCAGACTAGCAGATCTGACACCATCCAGCTCAGAGCATCTCATTGTGGTGGACACATTCTTATTCCTCAAATTGTAAATAGTTTAATTTAAATAAATAAAAAAATGCATTCCTGTCAGCTGCAGCTGTGAAGGTACAGCTGCATTATTAGTCAGTCCACAAGCTGTAAGATGCACAAACAGAGAGGACAACAAGAGACAAGCAAGTGTTTGAGGTCTTCTTCCTCATGCTGCTGGAGGGACTCTGAAGTCTACCTGAGAGACAGAGCCGACCCCCCTCCACCCCCCACCTCCTGCAGCCTCTTCCTTCTCAAAGCTCATTTCCCATGCTTTTCATGCCCGCAGTTTAAACCCCTTTGATGTTTTCTCACTCTGAACCCTGCACAGTGAAAGAGCTCCCTGGTATGTAAATGTTCTCTGATTGACTCCTGAGTCTTTTTAATTAACCCACTTGTATGCACGCTGCAGCTTTGTCCTCTGTGAAATGCCATCAGGGCTGGAGGTGGAGCCGTGATGGAAGAACATGCTGTCAGTGGGATCTTCAAAGTTAGCGACAGGTTGTGTTTCAGATGATGCCCGGTTTGATATTTTCTGTGACTTACTCCTGCGTGAAATCCTTGGCGGTGATGTTAAAAGCAACACTTCGCACAGCGGCGGTGATGCAGCTGGCAATAAGGACTGCAGCTACATGATTTAATATTAATGACTTTGAAGATATCAAAAAGGAAGATCAGAGACGCAATATCCTGAAGGGAACTTATATTGATAAAAAGCTTAACTCTAATTGCAATATTTCTCCAGAACCTTCATGTTGAACCTTTTGCTCAAATTTTAAAGTGCTTTATTAAATCCATACATTTTTTTGTTTTATCAGGTGTGAAAATAATATTTATGCCGTTTTCTACTTTTTTAAATGCTATTTCTGCAAAAAAAAAAACAAAAAAACAAAACAACAACAGCCAAAAAACACCAAACAAACAGAAAAAAAACAACTTTCCCGTCATAGTGCACTTTGTTCCACCGTTCAGAAACTGGAAGCTGAGGATGGATGCGCCCAGCGACTAGCCATGTGATTTCCACTTTCTGTCAGCAGGTGGCAAAATGCTCTCAGGGATAAGGAGAGAACCTCCCATCTGCTCCTGGAGGGGCAGCTTCAGCAGACACATCGCTGCTTCTCTGCCTCACCTCGGACATTTTTCTGTAAAATATATCAAACATATTCAGCCTGATCCCAATGCTCATATTTTTTTACATAAAGTGACTGTTTTACTCTTTACATGGTCAGACCAACCTTCAGAAGAAGTTATTTGGCACAGGGACCAGAGTTGGATTCCTTTACACCTCCCCAAGCAAACAAGCTAGAGTTTGATTAAAGCGGACCGAACAGGGCTGCTGTGGATCCATCCTAAAGGGGATGAAATGTGTTTTTCAGGAAACAGAAAAATAAAACACAAATATCTTCTCCTGAGAAGGCTGGCCTGATGACCTCACACATATTTATCATATTTTTAAGCTATTGTGGCAGAACGTATCGTTATCTGTGCCATAAAGCTGAGTTCACCTGCTCTGGAGTCAGGTTGGCCCCAGAGACTCATTTACATTTTGAACATCCTGATTTCTGAACCAGATCAGCCCAGCAAGTGAGAAGTTGAATAACAAGAGAGGGACTGATTGTTCCTGAGCTCAGCGTTCACCTCCCTAAGTTCTGAGTTTGGTTAGAAATGTGAACCTGTGGCGTGTTGCATCCTGTCCTCTGGGTCGTCCTGCTTACGCTGCAGACCGGTGTACCTGTCTCGCAGAAGACCTTGTGAAACATCTCTAGAGCTTATTTGTGTGGTCTATGTTATAATTATTGTAACATTATATTCTAATATTATTATTATTTAGTGTTTGTGTCACCGAAGTCCTTTGTAGCATAGGGTTTTATAACAGAAATAAATAATGATTTTATAACTTGTTTAAAAAAAGCCATTTATTAAATTCAATATCCCACTTCAATAACTCAGACTTAAAAATTCTATTGTGTATGCTATTCAAAAAGGTTGGGGATATTTGACTTTTGGGTGAAATTTATAGGAAATGCTTAAAGTTCATGTTAGTGATGCTGTAACCTTAGAAACTCTCAATGTTCAGTTGTAACAACAGTGGAGCACATCCTGTTGTCCTTCAACATTAATTACAGCTTTACACCGACTCAACAAGGTGACTTAGAGTCTATAAGTGTTTCTCCTTCCAGCTTTCAATCCAACATGAAGAACTTCTCTGAAGAAAAGCAACCCCGCAGCATGATTCTGCCTGCACCGTGTTTCATGGAAGAGATGATGTGTTCAAGGTTGTATGCAGTGGTAGTTTTTCTAAACACAGTATTTTACAGAAAAGTAATTGCTATGGATGCACAGATCCATAGGAATTTGGGCCAGTGTCTATAGCTGATATCAATACTGCTGTTATTGCAGAATTTATCAATATTTTATTTCATCAACATTTTTATTTGATTAATCATCAGACTAATCTATAGATTACTCAATTACTAAAATAATTGCAACAGCACTATGGCCACTGCACTGTAATGAATTGTAGTACATTGAACTGAAACAGTCTGCTTTGTGAAGGAATATGGATGTATATGGATTAGGATATACTGGTTGTGCTTTGTCGTTCTTGGTAGTCAGTTTTGTAGTGGATGTCAGTAGCAGTCAAAATCATTTTATGTTGGTTAAATATTACAATAATTCTTCCTCTGTTCAGGTTTTTACCCATTAAAACAACTCAAACATGGGCCAGGTATGGAGAGCCTTCAGCCCCTCTAATGTCCAGGATCTGCTGTAGTCCTGCTGTGTTTCACTCTGTTTTCACAACCTGCTCCTCAGACTAACAGCTCTACATTACAAGTTCATGTCTGCTTCAGAAATTGCTGTTAGAGCTTTTGAAACGCTGAAACCATATTTCACAGTACGAATGTGTTAAAACTGAATTAGATTTTTCCTGGTTGAAAATCTAAAATACCCAGAGGAGTCAAATCTGAACTGTTTACACCGGGCTTACAGTTAGGACCAAAATTAGTTATCCCCCCAGCAGGGTTAGGTTTATAGCAATATTTTGAATTGGCTAATATGTTCCTTGATGTGGTATTAAGTTTTTTTGTGGCCCAACCAGAGTTCAGACTTGGAACTACTGGAGAATCTGTAGAGAGACTGAGAGATCGCTGTGATGGCAGGGAATCCTTCAACCTGAAGGGTTTGGAGCAGATCACCAACAATGAATCATCACAGGAACAAAGAGATCTGCTATGAGATCATTAAAGATCTTTACATCGATTACTTAGATTCCATTGATTAATATGATGAGAACAAAACTGTCACGATCCGTGTTTCTGTGTGTTTATTTTTGAGTTTTTCTGTGTAGTCCTGTTCCGTGAGTCTGTCTCTGCGTCTTCCCCGTTGATTGTTTCCCAGGTTTGTCTCATTCCCTTAATTACCCCGTGTGTATTTAAACCCACCTGTTGTCTGTGTTCCTCGTCGGGTCCTTGTCTATTGTTGTCAAACGTCTAAGTTTGTCCTGCCACACTCTCCAGTGGAACTGCATTAGTCCTGGATTGTGTTAGCTCGCGTATCAGTCCGTTTATCTGTTGCTACCGGTATTAGCTGTTGCTGACTCTGCCGTGCTGCCTGTTCTGGACTGTCGAGTTATCTTTATTAAAACCATTACTTCATCTACATCCTGGGTCCCAGCGTCTTCTCCTCACCTTACCACCACCCATCCTGACAAAAACAAAGATTACTAAAAACTCTGAAAGAGCAAAAACTTATTTCATTACAGCTGATTTATCTGCTGCAGCTACACCCTCTCTTACAGCCTCTCTCCTCTTAAAGCACACATTGCTATTTCAGCTGCTTGGGTCATGGCTTTGGGTCAGATGGAGTGAACAGTATATCCAAAGAAGTCAGATTTTTTTTTATTTTATTATTATTATTCAGGATAATATTGTTTTTAACAAAGACATCCCAAAACGAAGCTGTTGATCTGTCCATCCTGCTGTCTTATTAGCAGGATGCCACAATTAAACAGATACAGTGAAGGAAACAGTAAATGAGTAAGATGGAGCATGTAATGTGGCGCGTCAGGGAGCGGCAGGGTGAGAAAAAGAGAAGACACGATTACAGAGAAGGCTTTGAAGTGGAGTTTGGCTATGGGAATCCTAGTGTGCCTTCAGGGGAAAGCTCCTCTCACACAACATCAATAATGAATGAAAGATATCTTGTTCAGTAGAAGATTGAACTTAACTGGCATACTGATTTGTTACCATGAACCTTATGTAAAAATTGCATCAGTGTGTTTGTTATGCCTTATTAGTTGGATAAGATTAAAGACAATGGAGGAGAATTAATGAAGTTTGGAAGCAAACAAAAGAAAAACATGGTGATATTTTCAGAAAATCCATAGTATCATCACAGAGAGGCCATGTTGTTTTACGTACAAACAGCATCTGGAGTCATTTCTCCTAAGGACACTTTGAAGGCCCATGATGGTAAACACTTTAGTGCATAGTTAGGTTTGTTCAAACAAAGACCACATTGCTGACAGTTATACATGCAGTGTATTCATTGTGTATGAACATAGCAGTGTCCATACACTGGTATGAACAAAAGCATTCAGACCAATGTGATTATTTTCATATTTTGTCTTGTTACAGTCCAAAACTTTTATGTGTTTTATGTGTTTGATTGGATTTATGACAGACCAACATAAAGCAGCTGGAAAATTATTTTCCATGGACTGACTGTTGATCCTAGTGACTGAGATCAACACTTAGTTGAGCTTTTTTTTATTTTTTAAAATTGAATAAAATTTATTTATTTTTAAAATTTAATAGATTGTTTTTTTATTTCTACAATTTCCCAGAGGAAAAATCCCAAGATTAAATAAATGGATGGATATCTCGATAAAATATCTATATGTTAGTAAGACATAGTTTATTAATGTCTGGGCTGAGATAGGCAGTTAAATAAGATGATGTAGTCATCTTTCTTTTATGTGTTTGTTTAGTGTTGATGTTCTCTTGATGCTGCGATCTGTTTGAAGACATTGAACCTGTACTCCAGCTTCAGGTCCTCTGCAGCCTCTAACAGGTTTCCCTCCAGGATTATTCTGGATTAGCTCCATCCATCTTCTAATCAACTCTGACCAGCCCCCCTGTCTCTGCTGAAGAAAAGCAACCTTACGGCATGATGCTATAAATAAGATGTTTCACTGAACATTAAATTCAAATACATTCAAAAATATTTAGTTTATCCAGAGGCCAAATTAAATGTTGTTATATCTCATACTCATATCTTGGAAGAGTTGTTGTGGATGGTGATGCTGTGGGAAGGAAGATCAGTTTACCTGTTGCACCACAACAAGTTTTTTTTTGTTTTTTTTGTCTACTCATCATTTTTCCTGACCCCTGGACATTGTGTTGACCAGACCGACAGAGATCAAGGCAGAGTGAGAAATAACTTTATTGGTATCTGGAATGAAATAGGAAGTTAAATAAGACAATTTAGTCATCTTTCTTTTATGTCTGTTTAATGCTACGAGATTTTCTTGACGTAACTCAATGCAACCTGTTTGAAGTGATTTGTATCTAAGGCAGAGTTTGAAAAGCACACTAACATCAAGCTGGGCGTTCATATCTGCACTTCTCTCCCTCTTCTTCTGTCTATCCTTTTTCTCCTCTTTCCTCATCCACATCCCCTCGATTGTTCTCCAGAGCACAAATCCTCCATCCTGTGTCCAGCTTAAGATCCATCAGTGGCAAAAATGTGAATTTTTGACAATTTCCAACCCACCCTAAGATTTTGATCAGGAGTGTGTGTGTGTGTGTGTGTGTGTGTGTGTGTGTGTGTGTGTGTGTGTGTGTGTGTGTGTGTGTGTTTTGTTGTTGTTGTTGGTTTAGGGTTTTTATTCTAGACCTACTCCTACTTTGATGACTCCCATGTCAGAAGTTGGTTAGTTAAAGGGAAGAATCAGCCAAATAAACTAAGTTTTAATTTAACAAATGGAAAAGCCAACTTTGATTATGAAGATGCAGTGATTTGCAGCGACAAACTAAATGCTTCATGAGTTTGCTTGATTTTCAGTCTCTGTGTGGGCAGTTTGTGTTTTTTTTCTTTTTTGCTTTTGTGTTGCTGGCGGTCTTTAATCACAGGAAATTGGTAGATAAGACAGGATTGGGAATGAACCTCTGGACAGCTGCATCAAGAATAGAATATAAAAATCCTTTATTGTTCCACAGTGGGAAAATGAATCAAATACCAGCAGCAAATTAAAGAGAAGTGGAAGCATGCATTTTCAACACAAATGTGAAAATAACAAATAGGAGACGGTAATAGGATAATAATACTGTGCAGTTATTAAAAATAGATTATAAACATGTTCAACTTCAAAGAAGGTAAAAGATGTGTATTTTTGTTCATAACCATGGTAGAGTAGATGTTGTTTTTACACAGTAACTTTGATGAATGACAGACATCTTTGTGAGGTGAGGCAAATGATTTCTGCATGAAACAGGTTAAGATATTTTAAGTCTCATTTTTTTGCAGCTGAGTTTTTATTGGTTGGTTTCCACTTATCAAGCAAACAGAACAAAACTTGTCGGCAGGCGCTAGTATTTACACTCTAACAAAGATGGACATAGTTACAGATATGAAGCAAAATTCAGATTTTCACATTGTGGTGTGAAAGTTGACCAGAATAGAGGTTTATGACCCAGTGACCGGTCACTGTCTTCACTGATGGAAGGCTGCCCTTTCAGAAAGTTTGCAGCGAACGTTAGCGTGGCGTTAGCCTCGGCTCATTTTAATGCCATAAATAGGGATATTTCTGCGTCAGGCTCATCATTTTAAATCAGTGACTTTGTCTAGCAGAGCTTTCTGCTGTTTGAGGCAGGAAAGCAGTGAATCTCTCAGGTCCATGTTCATCATCTTCAGTCTGTTCCCCTGTTGTTTTGCTGTTGTTTTGCTTCTGTTAGCCTAGCACGGTGATTACCAACGTCCCTACGGACCTCCTCCAGCTCCTTGTTCTCCTCACTCTTAAAGCTGCTCAGATTCTGCATATCATTTTTCAATGAGGTAATGTCATTTTGCATTCTGTTGATATTGTAGTTTATACATTCTTATTCTTACTAAACATGGGGAACCAATAGTTCTATACTTTTATCTTTTTATAAACTTTTTATACTTTTCTTGCTTTTCTTTGGTTATTTTGTTTGTATTTCCTATAACTCATGTAAAGTACTGTCAACTGCCTTGTTGCTGAAAATATGTTATATGAATAAAATGACCGTACCTTGTTGCATATATTTTGGATAGCCTTAGCTGTCATTAGCTCACTCTCCTCTCTCTGCATCATGCTGGCTTTGTTGTCAGTGTTTGTTGGGTCTACCAACATCTGGTCGTATTTCCCCAGGTTTCATTTTCACTCCATGGATAGTTGTTATTTTGAAGACAAACTGAATTACTTTATTGAGTTTAGTAGCGCTTTCTTGTCTCCGATCAGGACAGTTTAAAGTTTTAAACTGCCATCTTGGAAATGCTCCTGGAAAAAAAACAAAAAAACAAACAAAAAGCAAATAAGCATTTTAAGTCTCTTTAAGTTAAACACAGCCTGAATGAATAAACTTAAGCTGTCAACTGTCTAAATGTATCAGTTTATTGAAAATAGACAAACTGTTCTTTGTATTTATTTACAGCCTCCAACTACCCAAACAGTTTGAACATATGACCGTCCAGGTTTGTTCCTGCAGCTCTCCATCAGGTTCAGAAACATGCTTTTTGTTCAAAGAAATTATTTCTTCCTGTCAACTTTTCAGCCAGCAGGAGGAACAGAGTGATTTCAATTAATTAAACACGTGTTCAATTCCCCTACAAATCCCACCATTAAATAATTATGACACAGTCTGCCACAATCTTGGGGGCACAGCTGAGACGATGATAATGTAGTCTGATGGCGATGGTAAGCATAGAGCAGCAGACTCTTTCATGTTCTCAGCATCCGGCCTTCTGACTATTTTATGGGGCCGAGAACAGGGATTTCTCTGCAGAAGAAGTTACTTGAAGGGCAGCTGACTTTGCTTTAACTACCATTTTAATATGCATTGTAAATTACATTATTCTTGTGTATAATACTCTTGGTTACCAATACTCTTGGATCGTCTTGTGTCAGTATGTTAAGGTCTTGTGACAGTTTAATAGGTGAAGCTGTTCCTTTAAACCTGCTCCATGCCAGACCTCAGAGTGGATTCTCTCTGACCTTACCCCTTGTGTGTGTGAGGACTGAAGCAAACGTAGAGGACTATGGCAAATGATACAAGTTTTATGTGTGTGGGGTCGGTTGGACCCCGTTTCTACATACAAGGGTTAAGGTGAAAACTTGTGTCATCTAAAGACTTGATACTAGTGTGATGCATGCCAGTCACACAACACAACAACAATTAAGAGTTTTTCCAGGAACTTGTGTCGTTTCCAGGGGTAGACTCCATCAGAATATGGAGTCTACTCCATCCCTACATCTATGGCAATGTAGGAATAACATTATAACAATATATACCACAATGTTTTTTTTGTTTTTTTAAATAAAACTTACAATAGAAAGTAAAAAAAAATCACATACTAATTGAATGGAATGTATGTATTTGTAAGTGTTAAAATGTTTTTGGTTGTTTTTGTGGATGTATTTTTTGCAACGTTTTGTTTTCTTTAAAATTAGATTTTTTTAAGGGAGACCCAATGACAGACAGGAGCATCTCAATAGTGACTACCTGGTTAAATCAAAGCTAATTAAGTAAAATAAGTGAAAAATATATCTCTGCATACAAACACAATAACCTTAATGCAGTGGATGTCTGCATCAAATCCTGCTTTTACTTCCCAATGTACAAGACTGGAACTTGTAGTCAACTACATCGCTTGGCATTCCTGGTATTCAAGCACATGCTTCATTTAAAGTGGTAAAACAAAATGCAACACTCCAGTTATGTTTTAATGAGGAAGTAACATTACAACATGATGCAAAACTTAAAAAAACCCTCAATTTTATGCAGTACTGCCCTTGTAGGAGCTTTTTATGTGAGAAGGAGAATCTTAAATTATGTTCTGGATGTAAGGAGCCAGTAAAGAGAAGCTAAAATAGGAGCAATATGATTGACCTCTCTTTTTCATTTTCATCAGAACTCTTGCTGCAGCATTTTGGATCATCTGAAGTTTTTTACTGTATTCCTGGACTTCCTGATAGTAAAGAATCATAGTCATCCAGAAAGAATGACATAAATTCAAATTTGGTCAATAATTATTTTCTATATGTGGCATTTTCAAAAATGCAAAACTGATATATGGGCATCAATAGGCAAATCAGAATGCAAATTATGTACTTTTAGTTGTATCAAGGCAGCTGTCACTTCCTGCATGTCAATATTTCAGTGAAGTGCTCGCTCTCAGTGGCTTCAGCAACAGGTGACAGAAAAATATAAGTGCTTACAAGGCAGCAGATGCCTCAGCTAAAAAACTCCGAAGGTGCTGCGAATGCAACATCTGGCCTTAAACCTTTTCACTGGACCTGATGGAGTGGCTGTTTGAAACCGACACAGACCACTTCTTATCCAGCTTCATCTGATTGTAATCCTCTCAAATTTGCTTTGCAGGCTGTCCTGATTGCAAAGAACAGCCACACTCCACAGAAAAGCTGCAAGCATTCAGAAGCCTCACTCCATTACTGTCACATTGCACACAACACTGCGGAATGCTGAACACTGCAGAGTTAAAGTTTACCAAAGTGACAAACTTCTGTCAAGTTTGCCACTTGCTCCGTCTCAGCAAGAAGAGCACAGGGAGAAGTTCTCCTTCAACAGCTGCAAAATCACAATCAAACACCTATAATAAACAAAAGTAAACAAACTAATAACATTTTTGTTTAATCTTCTTAAAGAGGCAGCAACATGTATTTTCTTCTCATATCTTGCCAATTGTTTAGCATAAATAATTAACTGTTAAATTCAGTGAATGGGACTTAAAAGAAATTTTGCATTTTAACGCCTTAAAATTAGCCCTCTGTCTCTAAAAACTTCTGCTCTTTCTGAAGCTCCGCCTTCATTAAGTCATCACAACATGGCTCCTCTATCAACCCTTTAACAACATTTTTACTGAAAAGTAGCTTGTTTACTGAGCAAACCAGTAAGCAAGCTTCTGGTTGTTTACTGCAGCTTATTTACTTTAAACAAGCTACTGCTGCCAGCTAGTCTGAAGGGCTGAGTGGGGGGGGGGGTTTGAGAGAGGGCTGCTCTGTGAGTTGAAAGCTCAGAAGCTGCAGCTCTGAGGAGGAGCTGAGTGGGGGAGTTGTTGGGGAGGGCTGCTCTGAGTTCACAATGCTGTGTCTGGAAGCCGGGGCTAGGTTGGGAGAGACAAACCCTAAAGACTAGCAGCTGGAATTGGAGCACAAGGTGGTTCCACAATGTGTTGACTCAGGGAGGCAGCAATCCAGTGTCCCAAGTTTTGCACACCAAACTTTTCAGTTTTATATCGATAAAAGTTTTAGATCATGTATAATGCTATTTTTACTTTACAACTGTATACTGCTTTATGTTAGTTTTCCATATTAAATTCCAATAAAATATATTTATATTAGTGGTTGTGACAAAATATGTAAACGTTCACGGGGTATGAATACTTTTGCAAGCCTCTGTAGAATAAAGAAAACCTCAAGGTTCCACAACATGGACACCTGCAGCTTATAGACAAGACAATGTGCATTTACATTTTTTTTTTATCAAAGCCTGTGCAGCGTGTATTTCAGATTCGCTCAATAGTCTGGAAATTACAGTAACTGATTGGGCCATCCTTAGTAGCAATAATTGCAATCCATCGCCTTAGATAACTTTGCAACGCATTTTGTGTGTCATCATCATAAACATGGCAAAAAATGCTGATTGAGTCTCCTTCCAGCCGGCCCGCTGCACCCTGGGGCCGATCAGTCCAGTCACGTCTGCCGGCCCTCAGAGCTGTCTTAAACAGCGCACAGATCAGCTCGTCTTGGCTGCTTTGATCTCTCTCAGATAGCGGGGGGTTCTCAGAGGGAAAATCCAAAGTAAAGCTTTTGGACTTCACAATGCTGAAGCAATCTAGTAAAATGATGCTGGCATACGAGGAGCCGTCTAAAAGGAGGTCTGATTTTCACCCAGTGAGACAGACTCTGCAGGGGCGTCCCAGGAGGACAGAAACAATAAAATGAGAATATCTTTGCATGGCAAACAGAATACAAATAATTCTTTTAGACTTCCTCATGGAGAATTGAACTGCTCATGTGCATCAAAGCCACAGTGATTTGTGGCGTGCTACACAGGGGAGCTTTTGACTTTAGACACCAGCTACTTGTTTGGTCAATAGCTCTTAGAGTGGGTTCTAGGGATATTGAAGGGATTTTGATTGCTGTGGGAAGTAGAAGTTCTTCTAAAAGCAAATTATTCTGAACAAGAGTTTATTTAAAGGGCCAGGATTATGTGCTTTCCAGGCACATAGTGCAACTTTATAGCACAACCAAGTTACTATGTCAACTTCAGTTGTAAAATTTAATAAATATCAAATTTGACTTAAAATAAATTTGACTTTGTAATTTAACGCCTTGAAATTGGGCCTCTGTGTCTTTAAAAACTCCTGCTCTTTCTGAAACTCCTCCACCAGGAAGTCATCACATGGCTCTATTAACCCTCTAACAATGTTTTTACCAGTGTTGCCCTGAGAAGTAGCTCAGTGCAATACTTGTTGTAACTGCAGATGAGCAGTTCCACCAGATGTTTGCTAATTGTTGCTGGCTAGTCTGAAGGAGTGGAGTGGAGGAGTCGACAAGGAGGGTTGCTCTATGAGGAAGAAACTTGGAAACTTGGAAACTGCAGTTCTGAGAAGGAGCTGCGCCTTGAAGGCGGGGCTAGGTCCACTCAGGCGTTGGTTGCCATGGGAGATTAACATAGTCATGCATGAAAGAATTAAAGGTCCACTATTATGCAAAGTTCACTTTTCTGTAATACCTTCAGGGTATCGACTGCTTCTAAAAAAAGCACCCAGCTGTTTTTTGGGAATAAGTTTTTTTTTGTTTTGTTTTTGTCTAAATGCTGAGTCAGGAGGGCGTGGCCAGCAGCAGCTCATTTGCATAATCATGACATAACCCTAACATAGCGCATTCCTTAATGAGCTCAAAACAGGCAGAACTGATCGCGTGAAATCTCAATATCTGAGAATGATTTTGTGTATCAAATCTAGTAAACATGTTTTGTATATGCCACAGACTTAAGCTAGCTTGTTCAAGGGAGCATAATAGTGGATCTTTAACACTTTACATACATTTTTGATGAGGGAATAACATTATACCATGATGTCAGGCTCTAAAATTTGATTTTACTTTATGCTGCCCCATTAAAAGGAATCATGCTGTAGAAATGGCTGAGGGTTTTGAAATGACTGTTATTTATAAGTTATAGTTTACAGTGGTGAATCTCAAAGTCACATCAACCAGATGATGATGATGCTGGGAACAAAGTAGAGCCTTTTACCAGTTCCAGCTTAACTGGAATCTTGTTGCTGTAATGGTTATTGTGCAGAGTCTCTCTGCCTCCTGCACACAGGCTGCCCTCTGCTGACCCAGCTGTTCTGTCCTGCTGCTGCTGGCCGTTAGAGGAACTCAGTGCAACCTCTTAGTTTGAGCGCACTCTCAGATTTACAGTAGCAGAGTTTTGAACTTAATGTAAAGGCTTACATAATAATGTGCAACAAAACCTGAACATTTCATATGCATTGTATCGATCTCTTCCATTCTCATTTTCATCAGAGTTCTTACTGCAGCTTTGGATCATCTGAAGACTTTTAACTTTCTGACAGTAACGAGTTACAGTAGTTCAGCCTAAAGTAATAAATGCATTGACTAGTTGTTCAGCATCTCTCTGGGACAGAATATTTATAATTTTACCAATATTCTGGATGTGAAAGGAAAATAAAGTCTTAAAAACTGTTTTATTAATGTTATTATTGAGGCCAGAGCCTCTGGTACAAAGATAACTGCTGTTTAGTCTGAATTTAAAAGTTGAACATTCAAACTGAGGTCTGCATACTTTCTCCTTCAATTGGCCTTGTTGCCTTTAAGCAAGAAGGTCCTGGGTTCGAATCCTGGCCCGGAGTCTTTCTGCATGGTGTTAGCATGTTGTCTCTGTGCATGCTCCGGTTCTTCCTCACACTGTCCAGAAACATGACTGTGAGGTTAAAGGTCTCTAAATTGACCTTAGGTGTTAGTGTAAGTGTTTGCTTGTCCTACGTTGCCTTGCAATGGACTGTTGACCTGACCAGGGTGTTAAAAACAATTATGCAGCAAAGTTTTGCAATTATTATTTATTAGTAAATACAGTCCACATGATGTCTACTTCTACTCCTTTCTGTGACTCTGCCAGTCTCTCTGCATCTCTGTAACACTCTGAGCTCAGTGGACACCTCATGGTACATGGCTACAGTGGCAAGGTGTTGAGCCATTGATCAGTTTTACAGCAGCCATCTTGGTCCCATAATTTCAGAATGTGAACGGCACGATGAGGAGGATGGTGTAGGTAATAATTCCGACTGAACCAGGAAAGATTTTGGTCAATTCAGGGATCAAACACTTGTGAATTTTGTCACTTCTTGTTAGAGATCAGCAAGTTGTGGAAAATTACTGAAACACTGAACAGTTGGACATGTGCATTCAGATACTTAGAGAAGGTCACTTTAAGGTAATCTGTAAAGGTCATAGTGCCTTTTAGGTTCATCCTGAAATGTTACCTGAAAGCTGAATATCCCTTAATTTTCCTGAGTAGTGCCCCAAAACAAACATCTTCTCAGGACGAAAACAAATGGACTGAACTTATATAGTGCTTTTCCAATCATTTTGACCACTCAAAGCGCTTTACACTAGAGTCACATTCACCCATTTGCACTCATAAACGCTGACACAATCATACACCATACGCAGATCGGTAGCTAATTTGGGGTTAAGTGCCTTGGCCAGGGGCACATCGACATGAGGGAGGAAACTGGAATCAAACCTACAACCTTCCAATCATAAGTTGGCTACTCTACCCACAGAGCCACAGTCACCCAAAAACAAATCAACTCAATAAAGGCAGATTCAAGATTAATTACATATTTGATATTTGTTATTTTTTATTAAACAGCACATTCAAACTTAGTTTGTTTTTTTCAAATAGGCTAAAACTTCTCTGTAAAAGGAAACCTGGCAGATTGCATTCAGTCACACTAAATGCATTCAGTCACAACATGCACACTGTGCATGTAGCAACAGTGGAGAGACAAACTCCTTTAACATCAAGACTGAGGAACACAGCAGACCGGTCAGGCGGGTAGAGAGATTTAAAAAACATTTCCCCATCATCTGAAATATGGAAACAGGAAGATAAAACTAAACGGACCGGCTGGGCTGAGAAGCAGAGAGGAGGACCATGGAGGAGCTGCAGAGATCCACAGCTCCTCCATAAGTTTCCATGTCCACCAGCCGACATGGAAACTTATAGTCACACTCAACATACAGCTTGAGTCATGAGCTGAGCTTCAGATTTAGTCTGTAGATGTGCATCATGGCTGGTAGACTCAAAACAGTTGTTTTTGTGGAGTTCTACAGAAATTTACCAACTTCTGGTTGGTTGAAAATAAAACTGCAGATAAGTGAGAAGCAGAGAAGAGAACACACTCCTGTGTGTGTGAAGCACGTCAGAGTGTGGAGCACTGTATGCCTTTAATTAGAGAGTAGCTGTTACAGTATGTACTTGTAAAAAGACGGTGAAGTAGCCTGTTTTATAAAAAATGCATGGAAGTGTTTGTTGTGGAGCTCTCCTGTGGAGGATCTGTCGGTTTTATTGCAGCGGTGTGTATTTCACAGAGTGTGTGTGTTGTTTGAGGGAGCTCTTTGACCTTGCTGTTGTTTCTTTCGATTTTTACCACTCACACACTGTCAGGCAAATTTAATGCAGTGCATTGATCAACTTCATATTGAAACCAACTCTTTCTGCCTCCCCCATCACTCAACAGATTTCACACACAAGCGCTAACTAAAATTGCTGATTGATTACATGTTGCTATGGATAATAGATGGTGACCTCCAGTTTGCCTTTGCTGCTGCTGCTGCTGTTGTCTCAGCATGAAAAATAGCCACAGGATCCCAAACCAATGATCTTTTCCCCATCCTGCCCTAAAGCCTCTAAGTCTGAATAATTCAATTTGTATCCACTAAAGCTGCATTTGTCAAACTGGGTTTACGCTTGCAGCTCCTTTAGCCAGCCTGCTGCACTCCACACACTTTGATTCACAAAATTCCAAAGACATTTGAAGTCACTGTGTATGCAGGGGAACTTCTCCAACATCCTGAAAATTCATTATGTTCTGTTCTAGACAGCATAAATTGTGAATGCAATTTCAAACATGTCTCCTCCAATTAAAAAGGATTTCAGTGGCATTTTTATAACTGAACACCATAGAATGTTGCTCGGTTCCAAAAGTACCACTGCTTTAGTTGGGCTTTTTAGCACAACTGTTTAGAACTCAGTATAAATTTTTTATTTATTGAAAAATTAAAAGGCTTCCTTTAAAGTATCAAAAATGGCATGAAAGTTGTTGAGTTATTGGAGAATTTCCCCACACACCCTGGGAGCTTTAACAAAGAGGAATGTCCATGACACACAGTTGAAAGCAGATGTTTACATTTACTTTATGAAAAGAAAAGGTTGATTGAAACAGCAGCATTTGAAAAAAAAAAAAAAAACTTCCTGAGTTACAGTAGAAGGTTACTTTCTAGTGAAAGTAACTTTCTAGTAACAGCAGTCTCCTCTGTTTCTGTCTACAGCAGAGATTGTTGCATCAGAACTTATTCAGCGAATGTCTTTCAAACTCTCCCATCCACTTGTGACTGTCTGCAAAACCTGGAAAATTTTCATAGTCCAAACTTCCAGCATGGCTGGGAGGACTGAGAGGAGCTCCAGGCTGGGATGTGAGTGGTGGAGCCAGCGGTCGCGTTAACCGAATATTTTCAGTCTGGTGATGGAAAAATCGGATAGTCATCCATCATTGACTTGGTGGTTTTATGATGAGTTCATTTTCACTGAGTTGTCCTGCAGTGGACTGACCATCTGCCCAGGGTGTACCTCACCTCTCACCCCCTCCCGCCTCTGCAAGGATAATTTGTTACATAATGGATGTAACATTGAGGCATACCTCTAGATATGTTTTTAGACAACATTTCAAACACACTGACTTCTTGTCTGATATCATAGGAGAATAAAACAATTCAGCCAATAACTGAAGAGAACTCTGGACCCCCACCAGTCTGGTTCATCAGTGGAGCCAAGTTCCAGACCCCTGAAGGTTCCACATTAAGTTGTTGAAAGAATTATATGCAAATACCATGGGGATGTAGTGCTGCTCAGGAAGGAGATGGGAAATGCCAGGAAGGCCACTTAGAGAGGAAGAACATACCACTGTAAAGACTGGTCCTGATGACCCATCATCATTAGGACCATCGTTAGGATTAGGGGTTGGAGTTGTGGTGTAAATTAAGTTTAAGTCAAGATTAAAAATACACAGGTAATTATTAAAGTTAGGAACAAGTAGAGTTTCTAAAATGAACTGAAGTAAGTAGAAATACAGATCTGGATAGAGTAACCAATATTTGTTTTGCTTCATAATTGTTCCAACATTGCTTCATAGGTCAATCCTGGCATTTAGCTCTTGGACCTCCTTCCTGGGCTTTACTCTGTGTGATTTCAAAATAAAATCCTCATCCCTTTGTGTTTACACAGCTGTTTTTTTTTTAACAATGGAAGCATATGTAAGCAGACAGGCAGAGGCAGTGCCGAGAACCTCCCTGGTGTGACAAGCCAATAAATCTGTCACTTACATTTCAAGAAGTCTCTAAGGAGCAAAGCACACATCTGTTAACTGTACCTCTAAAATCTTCCCTGCAGACATCATCAAAACTGTGTGGAAGGAAGGGAAAGATAACTCCTCCACAAAGTCTGCTGAAAGAAGAGCTCACAATATCCAGATCACCCAGAGAGCTCACTCTTATTTACTGTGTAAAGTGCCAGCAGTGATAGCTGTGATGTGTCCTCAGGGTGAGACTTTATGTGTCATTTAGCACCTTAAAGCCAATTGTCAGTCTTATCTAGACTGAATTATTGACTCTCACAACAACTCCTGCAGCTGGCTTTTGAACTGAACTCTCGATCGTTTCCGTCACTCTTTGACTTTTATAGCACTGGCAATAACATTGAAGCAATTGTAATGTACACTTAGAGGTATAAATAGCTTGGAACTGAGCGGGGTACTATATTCTCCAGCTTTACAAGGGCTAGATGTCTCATATCCCCAGGGGTAACTGTGTATACAGCTTGGTTAATTGAGAAAACAGCCAGTTGTTCATTGGCAGGATTTAGGAGCTCAGTTACTTAGAGCCATAACGGCGGCAAATTGGTTTGGTCTTTCTTTGAGAGAAGCTGGAAAACCTGATTGCAGGAGCTAGTAACACTTTGTGAAAAAATGTCCAGTTTTGTCTTAACCTAAATATACAGATGAATTTGAAGGTAAAATATTTTACTTGGATATTTGAAAGAAAAACATTATTATTGAAAAGACATTATTGAAAAGAAAAACAATGCTCTTTGATGAATTGATGAGCAAATTGAATTTGATGAATTTTTATTTAAAATCCAGACAAAATATTTGTAATATTCCCACCAGCTGTTGGTGACCTTAACCCTACACTGCAGTGGTTGTGGTTATCATTCAGGATGATTCAAACCACCTCTGTTTAGTCCGCTTTAATCCAACTCTGGTTCATTTATATGGAAAGTCCAGTTTCTTTGTGTAGGTGAGAATGTGTAATCAAACTCTGATGCAGATTCAAAAATTGAACTCAGGCTCACCTACAACCTCGATCTGGGTTTGGTTGAAGTGAACTCTGGTGCAGTTCAAATGCATATGTGAACGCCAAGCGGACTGTAGACCACTCCAAAAGCAGGAAGCAGTACACTGCAAGGTATTCTGGGTAAATACAACCAAAACAAACATGTCTAACAAGTCTAGCACTAGCTGGAGTAATGACTTATGGTCTTTCACCAAGATCAAAAGAGAATCCATTTTTGTTTACATTTTGCAAAGAAGGAAGCTGTGCTCAGTGTCTTCAGAGTTTCCATGTGGTTTCCTTCAGTAGATCGCTCTCTCTTACTATTCTGCCAATAAGCACATTTAAATAACTTTGATAATTCCCACTAACATAAAACAGGAAGGGTTTGCTCTGATTTAGTGTTAGACAGTGACAATAAAAAGGTTGTGTATTTTTATATAGAGCTTGTTAACTCATGTTTTCAGCTATTTATTTCCAGTCAGGGAACATGACCCTTATGACCTCTGGGACCCCTTGAGGGTGCCTGAGTTTTGTTTAAATGAACACCTCTTTTTACCTCTTTTTGCTTTATTATCTTTAGAGTTCAGACACTTGCCTAAACTCTATCAGAAATAAACAGAATGGGAAAATAATTTCACATTTTCAACTTCCCGGGGTATGAATAATTTTGAGCTTAGTCACATTTTCTATGAAGAAACTCTGAGTCTCTTTATGTTTCTATCTCCAAAGATCTGCTTTATTTTTCTGTTGATTTTCTGTGAAGCTTCAGCTCTTATCAGTCAGCGAGGCGCTGATGAAACGTTGGGTCTAAACAGGCCATTTTTCTTAGATGATGATTTGTGGCCCATTTAAATGAGCATTAAGGCGTGAGGTTTTCTCAGAGTCTCGGGGTGGGAGACAGATGACACCCCCGAGGGGGGAGAAACACTTCCTGGATTCATCAATATGAGGGGAGCTGTCAAACTGAATCAATAGGGGGAGGAGGGATCGCGGTTGCAACACACTCCTAGCGCCATCATTTCACATGTTCTCATTTTTCCTTCAAAATGCCAGCAGTAGACTTATCTTTAGGTCAGAATCAATTTTTAATTTTGCATGGTAATGATTAACAAATTACTAAATTGCATTATTCTTCAAAGTTGCATTTCACTAAAAAAAAAAAAAAAAGAAAATGAACGTACTTTTAGAGCAGGCATCAGAGCTCTTAGCAGAGACTTTGTCACATACGGCAGACAGAAGAGTAAAACTGTTGATGGATGGATGTCAGTAACTAAACAAACTTACAAGTTCAAACAAGCCCAGAGGTCGTTTGGTTTTTAGAACTCACTGAAAACCAAACCACCTCCTTTTACAGAGGAGGAGAGAAAGAAGGCCAGTTAGTGAGCCCAGTGGGTCTTCTGTTCCCGTCCAGAACCAGAAGTGGTGCTAATCCTGCTTCACCTGTAAGCAGATTAGATTTAATGCTGTGACCAATAATAAGGCAGATGGAGATAAATCTGTGTATTTATGGAGGTTCAGTTTTAATCCAGTCCATGTTTGGGGAACTAAATGTTACTTTCATGACATATGCTGCTGATAATTCTTTTTTTTTTTTTCAGTTAATAAATGTTTCTGTTCCCTGATGGAGGATCAGTCACAGCAGACACTGTATGTCTAAAATCATTTTCAACATTAGTTTATGCTTTTTGTTACTTTGAGAACATGTTAAGGTAGTATTTTGACAATGACCTAATAGTGAGAGTTTATCCTCTCAAAAAAGAGTAATAAAGCTTTATTTTGTAAAGAATACCTAACACTGGAACTGGAAGATATTTTAAATATCCAAGAACACGACAACCAGAAGGAATGAATAAAATGGAAATAAAAACCACATTCAACAGAAAATATGAATAAAATGCATCATGATGTTTCTGGAAACACAATTGGCCTTCAGAAAATATTAATCATAAGAATGTAAATGATCAAATTAATTTTAATGTATTTAATGTAAAGGCTTACTTATTGGGCTTTTTCTGAACCATTCCAACATCACCCCCACCCCTCACATCTCATTTTTCTCTACGTAAATCAGGCTCTATGTTAAATCCTAAGATTCCTGTGAGTGTGTAAAAACTGTAGAAGAACAATTTATGCTGACTCTGACTTTAAACTTATTTTCCCAACTTGGATTCAGAAGAAAAGTTGCCCAGTCGTTAAACGTGGTTTATTGGATGCCTGTGTTTTCATAGTGATGGCTATGGGGGAATGCTGTGTGAGGGCCGACATTCCCCTGTCATTAGAATTGATAATAGGAGGACAGATATGTTGGTTGCATCAAATAAAACGGAGAGATGTTGCAAATTTTACACAACGCTCTGCAGACAGTAAATGAAAATGCCATATGTTCTCACTTTTCATATGTTTCTACATTTTCTCCCTGTTTTTCTAAGCCAGGTTTTCTGAGACATGGTGGTACATGTTATATGGTATTAATACATACATTTATTTTCAAACATTGTTTGATATAACTGATAATGACCTCATAAAAGAGTTATGATTATTCCATACAGGTGAGAATGATGTATGTGTGGATTGTAAAATATTCAAAGGAATAATCAATCACTACAATAATTGTTACATTAGATAACAATAATAAAAACATACCTTCATTTCAACTCATTAAATTTCCTGGTGGTAATCTTTCAAGAAGCAGGTTTGAAATTCAAATCTCAGCTGCTGTTTTTCTGGCTGGATGTTTCCTGCAGGTCTCCCAGCAGCCTGGATGCATGCAAAGGTTCAGAGACTTCATAAATTCATTTTGGTTTGTGTGGTCAGAAGAAAAACAGAGAAAAGAAACCCGGGAGAAAAATTAATGAAATATATGAGAATATAAGAAGCTGGAGAAAATGTGCCAACATGTTCTGTTTGTATGTCTGGGTTTGTATGATGTTTTTATTTCTAGGTAATGTATCACTATGCCGAGCAAAATAAATAATTTTAAATAAAATATTCCAACCTAGATGTGAACAGTGTTGTTCATGTTGAAAATACTCCAAACAAACACATGAAAAGGAGAAAGAAAGTTTGACATGAGGAAAGTAGGATTCATGTGGCAGGGAATGGCTTGAATTGTATTTCCTGAATTTCTAACTCTTATCAAATCAGAAGGAATTCGGGACCTAACACGTGGAAACAAGAAACAGTTTTCTATTCAGGGATTTCTTAAAAGGTTAATGCAAATATTCAGACTTCTGACTGAATAATCTCATTTGAAACAAGAGACGTCTACAGGGGCTGAATCCTTAGAAAACCCTCAATATGCAGTTATTGTAGGTTTTAAGCCTACATCTCTGTTTTGGAGATGTTTTTATATTGCTCCAAAGTGATATTCTAATCTTAAATGTCATGTTTTAATTTGCTGGAGCAGAAAATGATCATCATTAGTAACAGAAATAAAGTCTTGAAAACATCAGTGGTGGATTTACCGCAGAAACAAACTCAATGATATTCTAATGTGTTGAATCAGACTGATCTTTGATGATAAATGATATATGTTGATTTATTAGTTGCTTGGGGTGATTTTCCTCTTCATATTATGATGATTTTTCTCTGATTTCTAATAAATGATATTACTGAGAAATATTGTAAACTCTTTTATGTGGTAGAATGATGGAAAGGTAAAGAGTTCACTCAGGAACAGTCTATGACATTGGCTCATAGTGTTGTCATGTTGTCATAGTTGTGGAAAAATATAAAAGTTTATTTTTAATCTGTGTGGAGAATTATCCTTTCTCCATTTAGGTTCTATAAGGTTGAAGAAGAGTCAGTGAGTTGAATTCATGAATTCCATTTATTAAGACTAAAATGCAGCTCTGGTCCATTTTCCATGCTAACTTTATGGGCTAACACAGCAAAATGGCCCCTAACAGTTTCTAGTTCCTTTAGTTGGCTTCTATCTAAGTTACGCCCTAAAGAGGGCGTTCCCTAGCATGTCATTTCCTTAGACATTAGATTTGTGTGCGTGTTCTCTATGTGTATATACAAGCATCCAAATAGCTAAAAGAGACAGAGGCAAACACAGAATTATTTATTCCCAACATTTGTTACTTTGTCAATTAGTATTTAGTCAGCTGCACATTTTATTGTCCATAAGATTTTAGTTTTTTTTTTTTTCTATTCTGCCTACGTGGTCAAACCAAAACTGGTTTTATTCTGTCTAATGTGGAGCATTAAACGCCCCAAACCCAAACAGCCTGGTGAATGTGAAGTCTTGACTCCTTCCATCCCGCCTACATCCTGCCGTTAATGTGTTGACTCTGTAACACCTTGGAAGTGACACTAATGACGAACGCTGTCATCAGCCGCACAGTTAATGGCCTCAGTCATCAGAGTCGTGGATTAGGCAGGGCAGTTTTATCACAGTTGAGTTGTAAATGTTGTGTATAAATATGCACTGGGAGGAATATTAGCTTCTCTCTGTGCTGTCGTTCTGATTTCATAAAAAGGTAATGAATTGTTAATAGCATGATTACGCTGAAAATAGAAAAAGTGGAAAATGGAGTTGGCATTGTGGCTCCCACTGGTTTCCCTCCACCTCATGAAACGAGAGCCTGTTCATTATGTGTCAATACTTCATAGTCCATTTGTCTAGCTGTGATCAAATGAATAATCTCATTACTGATATGAGACTCAATTACTTCGGTTTAGGGAGACGCTCAGGTCACTTATCACTGTTCAAAAGTATTTTCTCTCCCTTTATGTCGCAGATGGATTTGACTTTAAGCATCTCGGTGACACAGTGTTAAACTGGTTTATTCACCTTTGTTCATGGCTTTCTTCATTAAACTCCTAGAATGAAAGAGCTGCTTGTATAATGCCTTTATTTTACTTTTTAACATGACACATTCATATCTGTTTTTACTGTGCAATGCATGTCCTGATGTAGGTTCTGAACATTATCTAGCTCTCTAATCACATCAAATATTGTTGGATTAGGAAAGCTAAATGGCAAAATGTTTTAGGATAAAAAAGTTTAAATTGAAACAGTACTAACAACATTTCAATGTATATCACCAGTTATACAAGGAGTCATTTAAAATAGTTTAAAAAAAACAACAACAAAAGAACAGAGATAAAACAATTACACTGAAATTCAAAACACATGCGGACATAAAAAGAAACATCAAATGCAGATTTAAACAAATAAAAATTTAATTAAATACAAAAATGAAAAGTTTAAAATTTTTAAAACAGAGAAATGAAAAGTTGAAATTCATTCATTCCCAGAACAGAAGCAGCCTTCTTTGTTTTCAGGTCCCTGGTTCTGATGCTGCTGATCCAACAGATGATGGCAGAACAGATGAGACTCTCAACAGACTGACAGAAGATCTGCAACATCTTGCAGGCCAAAACTTTGATGGACCTTAAGCTTCTTCAGGAAGTCCAGTCTGCTCTGTCTCTTCTTCCAGACGATTTATTGTTGAGTAAGTCGTTGCAGGATAAACAAACTGGTTCTGACATGATCCGTCTTCCTGGTGTTGGTCAGGACTCTGGCAGCAGCATTTGTGATGAGCTGCAGCTGATAATTGTGATAGAAAGCTGATTTAGTAATATAATGCATGTGGATGTTAATACTGAGGTCTGGGTCAATGATCCCATCATAGGATGGACAGTGGTCTGTATCATCATCGTTCGGCTGAGTGGTGGTTTCCTGGTCTAGGAGTGACATGCATCTGGACTCTGCTGATTCATTTAGAGCACAATTTGTCCCTCTAGATTTTATTCAGGAATAGTGAAGTAAAATGGTCTGAATATAAAATTCTAAGGTGTTCTGATCATAATAACATTTGTAAAACTATGTATCATTTGACGTACACTGCATAGGTTTGAGCTACTTTGTGTTTATCCATCACATTTACTTCCCATAATGTGAGTTGGAAGATTATGGTTGTCATGACAAAATCTAAAAACGTTCAAGTGTGTAAGTACTTTTGCAACACACTCTATACAATGGTAGAGCAAACATCTTTCAAGCCTGGGGCTTTTCTTGTAGGAAATAGTTTAAATAGTTAGAGATGAATGATTGGCAGACTGGTGGAGAGAAGAGAGCAACTTGCTGATCAGAGGGACTTTATTCCACACCTGCTATGGTTGGGATGGAGGTTTGAGGAATGAGTTGAAGGTTCATTGTTGAGCAAAAGGTGTGTTTGTATATCCAGAAAATATTTTTGTTCTTTAGAATTTTTTATAGTGTTTATATGTGGATTTATTTATTTGTAAAATAGTTTATTAGGAAAAAAAAAAGTCTAATATCAAGATGACTTTAGTTATTTGGAAAATATTGTTAACGCCTCTTCCTCTTCCTCTGGTTGAAACCCAGTTGAGACCCTTCAGGTTCTGCAGTACTGATAGGATAAATGTCCTAACAGGCAGTAATGGAAGCGAAGCTGAGAGGCTGACAGCAGAATGTCTCCATTTCTCTACGCATCTTAATATTTCAGTGGCTTACCCAGCAGTTTCTACAGGTTCCTCACTGCAGGCAGCTCCTTCCAGCATGGGCTGACTGGCTTTAATTAGAGGAGGAGGAACCTTATCGCAAAAACAGCTGCAGCTGTCGCCGTCGCTGCCGCCACCGCCGCCGCCGCCGCCGCCGCAGCAGCAGCAGCAGCAGCAGCAGCAGGACTGGGCTGGGAGATCCTGCTCTGAATGTTTTATCAGACTCTGGGCTGGGCGCCTGGGTAGACGCGTCAAACAGAATGTGAAAAAGTCTGGAGATGTTTCTATCAGCACTGGAAGACGTTTTTATTCCTGGATTTATTTAGGCAGCCTGACATGCTTCCAGTTACACAGAATGTACATTGATCCACTGAGATGTTCAAGGGCCATGTGTACATGTTTAAAGTTGGGTCAGTAAAGAATACTTTAAAAAAAAATTCAATTTAAGCCTCCAACTCTTTGGAACTTATTCAGCTTTGGAACAGAAATGGAAACATATCTGCCTGCGTGCTGCAAGCGTAATGAGCACTGCTGCTTAAACATGACCTGAATGTAGCCTTGAGGGGAAAAAAAGTGTTTTCAGAAACAAAACTGAGTTGTGTTAAGTCTGCGACTGCATGGAAACAACAGTTATTACACATTTATCTGATTTTATTTATAATGACACAAGCTATAAGTCTGCCATCACTGGCAGAAATTTAACAGGAAACATTATGGACAAAAGAGGACTGAATCAATTATTTAGGCTAAAACTGAAATCACAAAAGGAGCCATATCACCGCCTGCAGCAAGCTGGGAAATTAGGTCAGTTTCATAATGTTGTGGTTGAAGCTCAGCAGCTGCAGCAGAGCCTGGAAGCAGAAACACGTCCAGGATAGATGCCGGTGAAAATCCTGTGCTTGGCAACATGAATCATGTTTAAGAGCTCCAGAAGACTCAGTGGAGAACTTCGGCTTAGACACATTTTAAAGGTTAGCAAGATGTATCAGAGGAGTTTTATTCAGGTTCTAACATTTAGACTTTTCTTCATTGTGTTTTGACAATAAATTATTCAAAGGATTATAACCTGCTCAGACTGAGGAGCATCAAACTTTAAACATGGCCACCAGGTTTCATGTTCTAAACACATTCAACCCAAATTCAAACATGATTTTAATTTTTTTGGACAATAATATTGGTGATGCCAAAGAAAAGTGCACCGTGCTGCACTACATACAGTTTTATATTCAATTATCTTCATTGTCAAGAACCTACAAAAGCTTTTTGTATTTGATTTGAACTGACTTAATGATCTAAGTGTCAGCTAATATTTTTAACATTTTCATATTTCACAAAATAAATTGTGACAAATGCAAATGTTTGAGAGAGTGAGTCTTAAGTCTTTAGTTATAATTTTTACCAGTCAATAATTTTGCTTTTCCAAGTATTTTTTACTTTGTGACAGTAGAGTAATCTCATTAGAATGTGATATTTCTTTTAGTTTACCTGTAAAGCTAATTATTTGGTTGCAGAATTCTACAAAAACACATCTAACAAATTAAACCAAATGTTTAATCCATAAAAAAGAGATCTACTGTATTTTAATAGTCACTTTGTAACTCCGTATGTCAACATGACAGAGAGCTGAGCTCTGTGAAACCAGGTAACACCGGGTATGGGAGCTGCAGAGGCCAAAACACTAAACACTACTGTATGTCCTGACCTTATCGCAGAGAGCAGCTAATTCTGTGAAATTCAGTTCAGACTGTAAACCAGCTTTGTTTTTGTTTTTATGGGAAGCATCACCACACAGCGCCTCACGCTGCACAGGCTCCGTCACATGACATCATCATTTGATATTGCAATATTAATTTTCTCACCGATGTCAAAAATTCCACTGGTGTCACTGTAAATGAGACGGTATGGAACACCGCTAGTCTTTACTTTAAAAAGAATCGCTGTTCAGAAAACATTAATCAAAGTGGATGACAGAGAAGCAGGAACACGTGGAGGGGTTCATTTATCCCCCGACCCATTAATCTCTAATCTTAAATCAACCCGTATCCATGGATGCAGGCAGCTTGACCTTCGTACAGACAAACACACATCCCAGTTTTTACATCAACTGAATGTTTCACTCAAAGATACGCAGTTTTCACCACTAGGGTGGTGATAATGTGCTGGTTTATAGTTGCTCAGTGGAGAAGACGGAAAAGTAAATTATATTTTTCCAGAATATAAATGCAGTTTTTTATGTAATTGTTGCCCTTGTAGTACAAATAATCCCCACAGGCTAAACAGCAGATTTCTACCCAATTTATTTATTTTTTATAAACTCAGTGTGTTTTCCTCCTCATGATCTCACTCACTGTTTTCTAAATAATACTATAAAAGTATTAGTAGTACTTTTATAATGCTATAAAAGTATTAATACAGTATTAATAATACTTTAATAAATACTATAAAAGTAAAGTATTTATACTATATGGTCACTTCCCTGAAGTGACCAAAATATGTGGTTTAAACATCTGGAGGAATCCGTGGCCACCGGGGATCTGAGTGAAGAAAATGATGCCTCAGAGTCTGTGGTCCATGGGACAGTAGAGTTTACTAAGAGTTAATGAATTAGTCTGAAAATGTTTTTGTTCCTTGTTTAGAAAACCGTAGTAACCAGACTGCATACTACTAGCAATACAAGATGGAAACTACCTTCAAACGTTAGCTAGCAGTTTATTATCAACATGTTTTGAAATGATTTGAATTCATGTTGTACAAGCTACCAATTAAGTAGAGAGACAAGAGAAGTCCTTGGATTTAACAGAGACTCAGAAAGAAATCTTCAAGGCGTACCGAGATGCTTGCTTTATCTTTGTGATCCAACATCACAAATCTTGGCCGATAAGTCTTAATCTCTGCCAGTTTCCCACCGCGGTTTGTCTCTGTGTACTGTGAGGAAAGGACACAGTGTGCCAGGGCCTGTCTGGACTCTCGGCTGGGGTTTTAATGAGGGCTCTTGGACTAGATAAAGGCCCTGGGGCTGCTATCAAAGCGGAGAGGGATCGCAAGCTGATTATCCTGCCATCAAGAGCTGGATCTTCAGTCAAACACTCAGCAGCACATTGTGCCGAACTCAACTCTTCACACTGTGTCAGGCCGATAAAGACGGGGTCTCCACTGAGTCATGGTGGTACATCCATTACTGGGATTAAGATGTTTAATTAACAGCATTTCTTGAATGGAATCTTGTTTACATTGGTTGAACATTGCAGCAATGGAGCTGAAAGAACAGTTTGAAATTCTGTGTTATCTGATACGTATGCTCCTGAAAGGAGAGGTGTTTTCAGACCAACGCTCTCAGGAACTAAATGACAACCTGGTGGCAAACAGGAAACACACCCCAGTTTTCCTCACCTCTTTACATATTGAACAGGAGGAAGAAAACTGAACGTACCAGAGAAAATCCAGAATACTAACCTGGAGGGCAGCATGAAATCATCTGTGGCTTCATGCATAAGAGAGCGCGCAGCTGCCAATAAAACCTTAGAAAAAAGAGAGTGCGCAGCTGTCACACTAGAAGTTGGCATAGCGACAAATATTGAAACACTTGGAGCACAAAAAAATTCAGATGTAGAAAAGCTGTGCATCTGGCAGCACTCCTTTTCTTCATACATCCACATTTGCAGATGCTGCATGCTCCGCCTGCCCCGGCCCATAAATACATACAGATTTGCATAAATAAAATGCAGACTTTCAGCTTCTGTCCAAATAACTGTGACAATGACCCCTGCGTGTTTGCTTGCAACAGTGCCAATAATAAGAGTAATGACAATGTATTTTATTTAAAAGGCACCTTCTAGGGTACACCAGGTCACCTCAACAAAAATGGAGCAAAAAAAAAGTAAAGTTAAACATAATCAAAAAAAACAAAAGAAAACTAAAATGATGTAAAATGATGGGATGTGTTGATGAATCAGAGTGAAAATGACTGTTTGAACTAAAGAGTTTCCAGCTGGCGTCTCTCAGATAACTGATATGCACTTCATGCACATTTACATCTACATGTGGGAAAAAATGAAGACGTTTAGTATCTACATTTGGTTTAAACTTATCGCAATCTTTGATGTGTTTATTTTACTGTATGAAGCTAAATGTGGTTTAGGTTCATCATTTAGATTCATAATAAAAGAATACAATTATGAAAAAGCATTGGATTTGATAAGTTAAATAAAACTGAATTGTTATCACAGTAGTAGTAACCAGAGTCACAATGTGCTGAGTTTCCTTAGATAGAAAACTTTCTTACTAATTTGAATAAACTGAACTTGAGTGCATTGTTTAACAACTTGTATCAGTTTGGATTGTGTGTACTGGATCGCATATAAATTTGGAATTGTGAATGTCCATGGCAAAAAAGTACGATTTGACAAAAAATCAGAATTGGCTGCAGTGTGAACACAGCCTAAGTGAGATAGAGATAACGGGCCTCTTCACTCAGAGTTTCAACAATAAAGTCACAGTATGTCTCTCTTTAAGCCAACTGAGCTCTTTAACCTTCTGAAATCATCTGACATAAAAGGGGTTGAAGAAGGAAATAAAAGGAAATAAAAGCAGGTTTTGGTTATGATAGTATTGGTGACATCATCAACACTTCATACTCATCATCTCATACTCATCACTTCAACCCATCGTGTCCTGCTGGTCCTTACACAGGTCAGATCCAGCTCAAAGGTTTCTTGTTGATTGCTGATTGCTCATGCAGTGATTCTGTGGCTCATGCCGCTCACAGCTACGATCTGCCCCCATTGAATTATCCCAAGTTCCATCTGCTACATTAATGCAAATGTACCATCACTGGCTCTGTTTTCTTTCACAGTCAGTGTGTTTACATTTTTTAAAGTTAGTTAAGGGCAAAACTGACAATACCTGGTTAGTAAAGTGAAATAAAAACAGACATTTTTGTACCATCCAGCCGATAATTGGTAGCAAAATAAACTTCTTTAATAGCAGCACTCATTGAGTTTCTCTAACAGACTTTGTACAGTGAATAGAATAGGGTGCCAGTCTAATTTGCTTCCCTGTCATTGCTAGAGAAAAGAAAGTGAAACGTGCCAAACGAATGGTATAGTTAATAACTAACTAATAAGGAACATGTTCTTGTCAGATTTCTCCCTATGTTCTGGTGTTTAGAAGTTTGACACTGCAATTACCATCAACACAAATTACATCTGTAATATCAGCTCATGTCGTCTGCAGAAACAGAGCAGATGAATAAGGACTTTAGAGTTTAGCTCTAAAAAAAAGCTACTCAGGGAAACCAGTAAGAGGCTTAAAGCAAAATAAATCTCTGCTTTTCTGAGGATCTGACATGATAGTTTGCTTTTTTCACCCCAGTTCATGTGGCTTTTTGAAACAGAGAGAGTGAAAAAATGGGAAATGAATTCATGGTTCATAGAATGCTGTTGTCACTGTTTGATGCTCAGCAGCATTTTAGCACGATTGCCACAATAACAGCAGCAGAAAGAATTCCTGATTCCAGCTGTTCTTCTTAGCTTTTTAAAGTCTATCAAAGCAGAGCATCCCTCTTCAATACGTTGAGGAAACAGTGACACACATTCAGGAATGAGGCCCTTCACATGAGACTGGCTCAGTTTATTTTCGCCAGTTGAATATTTCTTTTACAAATCAAAAAACACCAATAACAAACTGACACAAACATTTGATGAGTGTGTTTGTGTTAGCATGCTATTACTGTTCATGAAGTGTGAGCAGTTTGTCTTGTTTTACATCAGATAACAGCCGTTCCTGCCCAACGATGACTTTTTGCCAAAACACAGTAATGATTCAGAGTAACACCTGTTCAGATGGGGCCTGAGCAGGGAGAGGGATCCAACAGAAAGGACGGCACCACAATGACAACACGTCAGGTCAACAAACCCTTTGAGGTGTTGACTGCTAAATAAACAATGAATTTCCTGTCAGGTCAGCTGAAGTTGGGCGACATTGGCTGAGGGGGGTAGGCGTTCATCTTGGAACTTGTGGGTGTTGGTTTGAACCCTCACTCACTCTGTCTCTGTCTTTGTGTCCATGAGCAAGAACACTTCGCCTGCCTCACCTGCTGCTGGTCGAAGCGCCCAGGAGCCTCACAGCTGTCAATCTGCCCCAGGCAGGTGAATGAATGAATGTAGAGTGAAATGCTTTGGAGTCGTCTGACTTGATAAAATGCTGTTCAGCTGCAGACCATTTACCACACAGCTTATTTATTTGTTTAATTTTTATTTTACCTGTAAGTCGATTGAAACAAATTTTTATTTCCAACACTGACCAGACCAGGAAGCGAGAAAACACCATAGAGAGCAGGGCATATAAGCCTGAGCATATGATGCAACAGATTGCATCACAACCGCAGGTTGTGAACCTGAAGAAGTCAAAAGGAGACAGTACTCTCTACTTTTCTATTTGCTTTGTCTGCATTGTGCATTATACACTGACAAAACCAAACAGGACGTTCAATTAGAGGCCCAAACAGATCAGAACCAGAACTTTCCTCCACACACAAAATACATGGTTTTATGTTTTAATTTTTTCTTTTCTTTCATCTGAATTTTCTAGCAGTTATTAAACATTCTTAATAAAATCCATGTCCTAAGCTTGAATCTTACCTCACTCTGAACTAACTCTGAACAGAACCAGAGTCTACCAGGGCTGACCTGGAAGCCTGGAAGTCCAAGGCCAGAGGATCCCAGGACTCTGCAAGCTGCAGCTTTGGCAGAGGAAATTCTCATCTTTGTTTTTTGTTTGCTTTTTCCATTTGGTCTCCACAAATCAGTCACATATTCCCAAAAGCTCCTTAAAAACATCAACACTACATACACAGCAGCTCCCCTCACACCCCGCGGGACAATGCCTGGTATTGTTTGGATGTTATTGTAGAAAGACCTTGGTAGACAAAGAAACATCCATTAACTGCAGGGGAAGTCATTAACAGATTACTCCTCTTACTGCCTTTTAATGAAGGATTGCATAATAGAGCCCCATCAGTGTTTGTCCTTAAATAGCATGCCTAAATTACACTGCGCCCAGCTCATGGCTGCTGCTGATTACACACTGCGCTGTTTACATCAAGGCATGAAGGATTTTCCGAGCTGCTGCTCCAGTGTGCTGCACAGCAGTTCTAACATCTTATTTTTACACGAGTTATGTTCTGCAGCTTTCTCTCTTTGTCCATTTTCAGCATGCATTGATTTCTCCCCCGAGCCTCGACACAGCTCATAACGAGTGTCAGCGCCCGGCCTGATCCACATTATGTTAAATGGTCCGACTGAACTATGTTATTGATAATCTCTCAACAGACCGCATGGCCTGTCATGACTTTCCCTTTTGGCATTTTATGCTTCAGTTAAAGCAGTCAGCACTTTAGAAATCTCCAGAAGAGAGATGTGAGTAGCTGCACTGCAGAGAAATGCTGTCATCTGTTTGTGAAGCGGAGCATCGGTGGCTGCAGTCAGAGACAGACACTGTAACATCGCTGTTCAGTTTCAGGAATTTAAAGGAAATAAATATCATTACCTTTCAAAGTAATGGCCTGTGTCATTTTTTATGGCAAAACTGATTTTGGAAAAAAAAAATCACCACTTTCTATTGACAGTAGATGATTTAGAAAACAATAATTTTTGGCAAAACTTAGGCTATTATTTTAGGAAGGTGATAAAGTTAAACCTTTAAAAAAAATCTTTTTAACCATTTTAGTGATATTTTATTTGTTTTTGTCACACAAAAATTCTATTAAATAAGCTAAATTCAATTGTAATGTTTTATATGTACCTGTTCAACAATAGACTAAACACCATGTGTTAATGAAACAAATTTGTCTTAGTTTTAGGGGATCTATAAATCAGATCTAAAACACAAAGAAAATCTTTCTTCGAATCTTCTTATAAACATAAAGGCATATACCACATTTTTTAGATTGTTATTTACTTGATCTAGACAAATATTCTCAGCAAATATTTATGATATTGAAAAGATTATGTGATTAATAAAAGACAAGTTGTCATGAGGTGTGGTTTGTGGTGGTGAGAGGGAACGCTGATGACCCAGGTTGTGATGAAGATGATGAATTTAATGAAGAGTGTAGCTCAAAAACAGTCCAGATCTCAGGCAGCACAGCAGAGAGGAAACACAGAGGCTCAGCACCAATAGCAACTGAATTAAACAAAGACTGACACGACGAGCTAAAGCCGACACAGGACTAAACAGTTTAACTGAGCCGGGAGACGAACTATCATAGACAAGAACCCGACAAGAGACAAAGACAACAGGTGGGTTTAAATACACAGAGACTCACAGGACAGAAACTGAACACAGAAAACCTTTAAAAATAAATACACAGAAACATGGATCATGACACAAGTACTGTGTTTTGCAATTTGTGTTTTCTATTTGAGATGGTTTTCATTTGTCAATGAAAATGTAAAAAAATAAATAAACAAATAAACACATTTTTACCTCATTAGATAAAAATAATGTGATAATCAACTGACTGTCAGTGGTAGACTGTGTTCACACAGCAGGCAAATGATGCCTGACTGAAGATTTAGGTGATGAAGAAAACCAGTTGAACAAAAGGGCTTTGAAAATATTCCATATTCACACTGCATCTGATCAATCAGTTAAAGAATTGATCTAAATAAATACCTGGTACTAAAATATTCAAGAGCAGGAGCCCATGTATCAGATTTAATGCATACTGGAGTCACAGTACATGCTGGCATAAAGTGATCATTTGGACTTCTGAAATAATGCTGGAAATTAGAGCAGCCTGATAAGAATCACTGGTTACTTACTGTGCTGTTACTTTTTACAACTGTACTTCAATCAAACTCCCTCAAAATAATTAGTTATTTTTACACTAGGGCTAAAGCTAAAAACTAACACCAGTGTTAATGTTTTACCACATAAAAATAATTCCACTCACAAACAGTTCTTTTGTGATTTACACCAATATATTTGTATTAAACACTTATTTACACCCCAAATGTATGGCCATTTACAGTAAATGCAATGGTTAGACAGTCTATTATTTCTACATTAAACATGTAGTTTGAAACAGAATGTTTTAAGTCTATCAGGACACATTACCAATGATCAGGAAATCATTCAGATTCCTCCAAGTCACCATCAGTTAAAGTTCCCTGACCTGTGGCAGACAGGTGGGGGCGGGTGTCGCGTTGTGATGACTTAGAGATCCTCAGAGTGGTGGAATGCTAACAGATAGCCATTTTGAATTGATTTTTGCAGTTTTAAGGAACTCCAACTGTAAGCATCTATCTGCTGGCAGATATTAAAGCTATTAAACACTCAAGAGAAAGCTTTTCTCAGCCCAGCGGCGTCCATGTAGCTGCTCTACAGTAACACTGGTTGATGCTGCTGGCTGTATTGATCTGCCTCTTCAACTGCAACCAGTCAGTCTGATCAGAACCCAGCCAGGTGGAGCGAGCTGCTGGATTTAAGGTTTTTATTACAGTGGCTGCATCAAACACTGTATAACTCTGTGCTTTTCCCAGTCTGTTGCTGTTGGGACTGATTCACAATAACCAGATCAGGTGAGTCAGATCCAGAAGGTTAACCAGAGTGACTGTAACATAATAACACAGAAGTTGTTTGGCTGAAAAATATTGATGAGTCTACATTAGTCTCTAATATGGCTCATGTGAAATACAGTTGTATCTATAAGATGTAGAAACAATCATACAAAATATACCTTTTTCCTAGATAAGCTGTTCTTCACTGTCAGTGCTCTGTCTATGGTATTAAACACCTGCTGTTGGTTCAGTTTGATATGTTTGATATTTTCCACCATATTTTATCCGAGTGTTTTGGTGGAGGTGAATTTGTGTTTCTGCCAGAGGTTGTTTTTGACATCCATCCCCCACCTGACATGTCAGGTTCATTTCTCATGTCTCCTCTCTGCAGTGCAGTGTGACATCACATCAACAAAGTGAGAAGAAAGCAAAAATGAAGCCAGATCTTCTTTAGCTAATATTTTGCTTCTTGCAGAATTTTATTGCTTCTAACTCTCTGGCACAACTCAGGTGTTTCTGCTAACGTGTGGTATTACAATCCAAAAATAAAAAATAAAAATAAAAGAAACATCAGGAGCTGACACAAACTCAACTGTTCCTCCTCAGTCCTGATTGTGTCTGAATCACAATGGGAACAGAGACTTCAGTGCACCAAGTCCTCTGCAGGAGTGAGGAGCGTCTCACAGGGTGTGTGAGAGGCTTTCATAACGTCCCCTGATGCACAGAGGAGTGTACCACAGCCACATGCCCCCCGCTCACATGGGGGTTTGGAATTTACATGACAAGTCAATCACAGAAGGAATCATATTGCACAGTTGTTACTTTTCAAAGCCTGTTTTACTAACATTAAATTTAACTTTCTTCTTTTTTATTTTATGTAACATATTGGATGAAGAGCATCTACGGAGATCAAAATTCCAATGTTGACATGGACTCTCAGTAGGATTTCAGTTTGGACTTTGATTGGGCCACTCATTGGAAACTGTTGGTTTTTATGTTTTTTCTGTGTTTCTGCTCTTGTAACTTGATCCTGGTTTTGCTGTGGCACATCACATATGCTTAGGGTGTGATGTAGACTGGAGTGGGAGGGGCACCTCCCGGTTGTCTGCTGTGTGTGTGATAGGTGTGTGTGAATACAAGCATCCTGTAACCATGTAACTGCGTGTCGACTGCGGCTTGGGGTGAAGTATGGGAGAGGCCTTACTGGAGGTGTGAGAACACAGAGCAGACACACAGACACTGCAGCACTGCTTCAGGAGAGCTTCATTTTAAGCTTTGAGCCAGCAGCAATCTATGGAATGAAAAACTGAGTAAATTTATATAGTGGCAGGAACTCCAGTGAAGAGACGGGTTACAGTGTATCACCAGAAACAGGACGTGATCTGTGAATCTTATTGTATTTGTGAAAACACAAAACAATGAGAATCATATTGCACAGTTGTTACTTTTCAAAGCCTGTTTTACTAACATTAAATTTAACTTTCTTCTTTTTTATTTTATGTAACATATTGGATGAAGAGCATCTACGGAGATGCTCCATCAAGAGTAGCAGCTTGATGGGGCTCAGAAATCACAGAGCTCTGAAAAGTCAAACCGACTCAGATTTGTTTCTGTCTTTACTACAGTTGGTGTAGTTTACCTCCTGGAATACAGACTGACATGACAACTGAGAGAGCAACTCAAAGATCAGCCCGCCAAGGGATTCACTAACTTAGTTCAGTTCACTTCATTTTCAGTTTTTTGATAGTCATCTGTATATGTTCCAGTTTGATTCTAGTTATCAGGAGTATTACACCAGCTGACATGCTGCAACTGGTTTATCAATCTAATCAGTTTGTCAGCAACTGACCAATCAGCAGTCTCAATTTGTCCTGAGGTTACCTGGAGGATCTGAACCTCAGTCAAAGTGGTAACACTTTATTTGATGGGGCGCACATAAGACTGATATAACACCTGTCATAAACAGGAAGGAGTCTTTATGAATGTCTATGACTGTCATGAAGTGTCATTCAGTAAATAATGACACTTTAATGCAACGTTGGCACTCTTAGTGGACTTTCAACGCAACTTCTAGAGCAACTTTGCATTAAAGTGTCGTTATTTACCAAATGACACTTCATGACAACAATCATACACATTCATAAAGTCTCTTTCATATTCATGACAGATGTTATGTCATGGTTATGACAGTGTCCTGTCTGTATTATACAAACCCTATCAAATAAAGTGTTACTGTCAAAGTTTATCGTTAAGAATGTGCTTCGGGAATAAAAGGTAAAATATTTTCAGTGAGGAACATGCAATTACAACCTGCTTTACCCAGAGCATGTAGAGGGCAGAATACAGTTTATTCCATTTACAAAACTTAAGCAGAGTCTGGAAAAAAAGTGGATAAATTCCTCATGAGGAGCTGAATCCAGTGGGACGGTTGATATGACAACCACGTGTTTGTCTGTATGAAGGTAACAGCAAGGAAATCTCTCATTTTTTTCATCAAAAAAATGAAATAGATTATTTAACCATTGAGAAATGGTTAAATCAAACATTAACGTGTCACACTGGGTCCAAACAACAGACGAGTGCTGTGGCTACAAATGTTTATGATTTATTTGGAAAAAAGTAACTTTTCAGGCATGTGGTACAAATATTCATATACAGCCTGACATACGTGATCAAAACATAGTTAAGATTTTCATAAGTTTGTTTCTGATTAAAGATTATAAACAAACAGCAATTCCTCATTCTGAGCGTGGAATCATCAATACTTTGCTTTTTATTGTTGCTGCTGTGTTGATCAACAAAATGAAAACGAGCTGTTTGACTTATAAAGGTACATAAAAAAGCTGATATAAAAATGGTTCATTTTAATCAATGAAAACACTGAGCCCAACATTTAAAGTCATAATATTTCCCATGTTTTAAGATTATCCACCAGATATTCTTTAAATAATTCCCTCCTCTTCTAGAAACTCTGTGCAGCCTATTTATGCGTTTTTCAGTTCTCACAGGAACAAGTCAGGCTGCGATAAGCTGATATCTATATTTAAATTCCTGCCTCCCGCTTCACCAGGACCGGCCCTTTTCCTCTCAGAAGTGGCCTAATAAGTCACTCATCCTCTGATTCCTATCTGCCTCTCAGACTGCAGCCCGGTCCAATCAACAGGGCGACGTGAGGAAGGGAGTAGGCGAGGCGCATTGGAGTCAGTCAGGTGGATACGGCTGAGCCTGTAGGGCTCACAGGAATCTGTATGCTGCATGTCAGAATGAAATTTTAATGATGGCGACTGGTTGGGCATGTGTGCTGAAACGTCTGTATTAGGAGCTTCAGTGCTTGGCAGACTGAGAGTCCTTGGAGAGACAGATGAGGAGCTCATCCAGTGGGGGAGAGCTTTGATCAGCTCCTCTCATTTCCATATCGCTATTCGCCAACTGCTCTTCCAGCTAAATGAAAAGCGACATGGATTATGAGTCAGTTGGCTCAAGCAGCAGAGCTGCTCGCTTCTCGGACAAGAATAAGAATGATGATGTGAAGTGTCTTATTTATTTTGATTTGACTTTATGAAACCTGTTTGTGCTTAAATTCCTGTAACTCCAAACACTTATAAACATTTGTTATGACTTGACCGCTGTTTAAACCTGATCTCTTTTATTCATCATTTACTTATCAAAGATGTTTATTTCTATACACTTAATTATTTTCTAAAACAAACAGAAAATGAAGTCTTTATCTTTTCCATCTACTAAACTGTTGACTTCAGTAATACTGAGTAGGGGTGGGAATTTATCATATCATTTATCATGTATCGTGATTAATTTCTTGTCATGATAAAAATTTGGATTTATTGCTATCACTATATATACCAATTAATGATGTTTAAAACCCCCAAAACTGTCCCTATTGTTGGAATTATTAGTTTTACTAATTTTTTCCAGTTTGTTCAATGAGAGTATCAGTAAATCACAGTCCTTTATGTGACTGGTGTCCTAAATAAGTGTGTTACACACAGGTGTGTTTAATCAACATCGACATTTGTGTTTGTGGAGCTCTGACTGCTATCATGCAGTCAGAGCCGTACAATCACCTAAAACAGAAGAAAGAAATAGTTTTTGTCATTTTTATTGTTATATAATAGAACCACAAAATATCGCGACATAACTTTAAGTCCCAGCCATAGCCACTGAAAAAAAGACAGACTGATTTTTTAAATCTGACCTTCTAATATTTCTCAGTCATTTTGATACAGACAAAAATAATCTTCAAGTTACTTTTGTACTTTTATTGATATTTATTTTACTCTAGTCATTATGCTTCTGCTTCAGCCATCTGGAAACTGACAAGCCAAACTTGAGCATTAATCAGAGGAGCAGCCAAGTCCTGGTAACACTGGGGGAGCTGCAGAGAGCCACGGTTCAGGTGGAGAATCGGCTGAGATGGTGTGAGATTTGAAGTGTAGGACGGCAGCCATCATGTGGAAGGACGAACTCTGTTTCACTATGGTTCACTTTGAGTTGCCTATAACATAATATCTTCAAAAAACTCATTGAAGTTTTAGGTTTTAATGTGACAAAATGTGAATAAATTAAAGCTGTGAGAATGATTAAAGCACCAGACTGATCTATGTTTAATATTCACAGCTGGCTTTTGGAAATATCCTGAGTTAAAATAAGTATTTGTAGCAACATAGTGAAAAACCTGACTGAAAATATTTGACATCAGTATGTTTTTGTACCATCCTGCATTATTCCATACAGACCAGTCAAAGCAAGCCTGAAGCCAAACCTGCTCTTAGAAATGATGTTAGTGTGTTTGGATAAATAACACACACCCACCCAGACCATAATGTTGAGGGAAACTGATTTTTCGTTGCGTTTGGAATCACATATCCCACATTTCCAGGAGTGAGCTTCTTCCCTGAACACACTCTTCCGTCTTCGGCGTATACAAACGCTTCAGCTCTCTGCTGTGTGCAGTAAACACCCAGCTGTACAGTGTGCATGTCTGCATCTTTACTGCAGCGAGCTCGGAGTGTTTTGATGAATGAATCCCTATTTTTCCTTTCAATGCTATGCTAATCCCCTTCCCACTGCCTCGTTATTGTTTCGGTTCCATCTTTCCTTGTGCTGTGGCGTTGAGCTGATGCTCTGTTCCTTGGGGCTGTAGCATGCATTGTGTGCCCCTAGCATTGGAAGACTGGGGGTGGGGATTCCAAAAAGCAGCAGTGAGGGGGAAGAAGAACTGTGACAGTTGTACGACCCCTAGCTCTTTTTTTTTTTGCAGAAGCTGCAGTAACAGAAATGTTTCCAAAAGCCTCTTTACTTTGGTGCAATCCATCCACTCCCCCGCTCCCTTTCTCTACTTCGTCCTGAATGTGACACCTTGCAGGATATTTCTCCTGCTGCCACGTCACACCATCTCTGTCCCTCCAAACTAAATTCCACAGCTCCACTTGGCCTACTTTTCTTGGCCATCTAATCCTGGAAGCTGCACTGTTTGCTTTTTGTCCTATAATGATGGCCACGATGATCACCAAATGAAGCATGTTGTCAAGTCACTGTGAGCTACTCACTTTGAAAATGAGGGGACTAAGGAGGCTTAGCTGCTTGTTTTTAAATCATAAATTCACCATGAAAATGAGTCAACAAACTCGACTTGAGATGACAAAGTGTTCTAATGAGTTCCCCTGACACTCAGTGTCCTGCAGATACTGTATTCACTTTAACTGCATGGATTCTGTGCCAGTCTTATCAATGTGTGTTTATGCATCCGTACAGATTAAACTGGTAAACAACCAAAACATTGTCTGGGGTTTTTCATCAGTTTTAGGGTTATGTTGATGAGCTGAATCCAAAAATCACAGTGGTTTTGCTCAATCAGGTCAATTTTCTGAACTATGGAGCAACATGAGCAGCAAAATTCATGACTTGTTCTCAAATCTGGATCAGTTTTCCTGAGAATCTGATCAATGGGTGATGAGCAGGAGGAGAGATTCCACCAGGACAGAAAAGAGACGGAGAATTTTACACAATGAAGACGTGACGTCTTGGTTAATGGAATCTGGGCTTCCAGAACCTCATCAGAACCACAGGCTTATCTCCTCCGTGCCATGCTGCATTGATGCAGTAATTATTGTAAAATACTGAGTGAATATTGAGTTTATTCTTTTCAGACGCCTGACATTTGTGCTCAAAGTATCTGTTTTGATTTGGTCTAAAGTGTTATTCTAATATTCTCAGACACTCAATTTTGGGTTTTCTTTGCCACAATCACTGAAACAAACAGATAAAAGTTTGAAATATCTTCTTCTATGAGTGATGAATCTCTATAAAACCACAGTCTCACTTTCACCAGAGAAGACTGGCAAGAAGTATTGCTCATTTACACAATATTCATGTTTTTTTATTCAGACGTACTAGTTATATTCAAAAAGTCATTCTGGTCAGCAGTGACTGGCAGAAAATACAGTGAATAATCAGAGATTGCTCTCTTTCAGTTAAAGTATGATTCATTAAAGTTTTGAGCATCGGTGCAGCGCAGCAAGAAGGTTCTGGGTTCAGATTGTGACCGTTAGTGCTCCAGTATGTACATGTTATCCTGTGCATATGTTGGTTCTCCACAGCTTCCTCCTACAGTCAAAAAGTATAACTTTTCAGTTAACTAGTCTCTCAAACTGTTCGGGGTCATGCACATGTTTGCTTGTCCTTCTTGTGTGTGTGTATGTGTGTATGGTGTGTCTCTGTGTGTGTGTTGCCCTGCCATGGAGTGGCAACCTGTCCAGGCTTCCTTCTCCTGCCCCACTGGCTTGATTAAAAGTTGCTGTTGGTGCAAATCACAGCTTCGTGCTGGACTTGACGGGTCGGTTTGCTGCTGCATGTATTTAACTCAAGCTGTTTTCAGTAATAAAAAATGCAGCAGGAGAAAATCAGTTGCAAAAAATGGAGGAGATTAAAGTCACTTCAGTTAATTTCCCTCCTGAGATCAAACATACAGGAGGAGTGACTTTTACTCAGTTAGTGCTGGGCTTTGTTTTACCTTTACCTGTCTGCTAACTGGTTCAGTTATTATCTATGAAAAACTTGAAGTTATTGAGATTAAGGCACATATAAGGTAAGATGCTTCATATGCTGCATAATGTGGGAGAGTTTAGCTGGACGAAGCAGAGCTGAGCTGACAGCAGGATGCTGAAAGGAGCAGGAAACCAAAGACAGAGCCTGGTGACTGTTCCCAGATCTGTTCATACAAACAAGCTGATGAGCTGAGCTGGTTGACTGCCTCAGAGAATAAACATGGCTGTCCTGACCTAACCACAAGTATTGATTTAAGACAGAAAGCAGGTGTACAGACGGTGAAAAATAACTGGGTGCACTTATAGCTACGTGTTAGTATAAAAACTTAGATAAAGAGCTGAGTCTGGACATCTGTGAGTACAAATGAGGAGAAAGGCCTCTTTCCTCTGAAACTTCGGTGAAAAATGAAACAATATTGTAGCTGGCGTGGCTCCAGGCGCGGTGAGGGAACAGACATCTCAGGGTGGCTGAAAGTTTATGAAAACAGCAGCGGATGTGGCAGTGATTTAACACCTGGGAGGGATTTTCACAGAGAAGGACCTACTTTATCCCTCTTGATTATGTGGTGCATCCCCCTTCACTCTCACTTACTCTAACTGGCACTGAGCTTTTCACAATCGGTTTTTACATGCAAACATAATCATGACTATTATTAAATGAACCAATGAATTGGTACATAAAGGGCTCATTAGCCCTTAGTTTTCAAGCAGCTTTTAAATAAATGACAGTTATGGGTAACACTTTATTTGAAGGGGTGTGCATAAGACTGTCATGACACTGTCATAAACATAACATAACACCTGTCATGAACATAAAGAAGTCTTTATGAATGTTTATAACTGTTGTCATAAAGTGTCATTTGGTAAATAATGACACTTTTAATGCAAAGTTGCACTAAAAGTTGCATTAAAAGTCCATTAAAAGTGCCAACTTTGCATGATTTTGTAAATAATGACAATTTAAATCCCAGTTTGTGAATGAAGTAAGGCTGACAGGCAGTTCCAAATGCAAAGTAAGATTTCTGTGTTTGGACACTGCTTCAAATAAACAAGGGCTTTGAATGTTTCAGAGTAAATGTTAGATAATATTATTAATTGCATATGGCTTTAAATTTGATGTATTTTCATGTATTTAATCAAATATTAATCAAACACTGGTATATTTGTCATTTTACCACAAGTAAAAAGCAAATTCCTTGTGACTTTTCACTTCCATCCATCCATCCATCCATCCATCCATCCATCCATCCATCCATCCATCCATCCATCCATCCATCCATCCATCCATCCATCCATTTTCTTCCGCATATCAGGGGTCGGGTCGCGGGGGCAGCAGCTTCAGAAGGGAGGTCCAGACTCCCCTCTCCCCAGCCACTTCTTCCAGCTCCTCTGCGGGAACCCCAAGGCGACTTTTCACTTGTGAAGTGTAAATAAGATTCTTAAAAGCATTAGTCCACATTTTTGTGTTACAGTTGGATGGAAGCTCAGCTTGTCTAGATGTTTTTAGAACAGAGGAGTTACAGTGACGAACAGGAAGTCTCCATATGAAGGACAGGAAATGATGAAATGAATGAGACAATCAAGCTGCCATCCATAGATACAATGAGATGGTTTACACCAGCCTTTAATAAGGTGCTAGAATGACCTAGTCAGAATTCAGAGTTAAATATGAAATACCGAGCAATAAATGAAAATGTGTTTTTTACAGTTCTTTTCCATGAACTGTTTCGTAAAGATGAATTGACAAGAATGAAAGTTTCTTCATAAAGCTGGTAGAAACCTGTTCCAAAAGAGCTTTTTATTTGGCGTTTTTATTCAGCTTTTTATTTGTAAGTAAATCTGGAACCCACATATCATTTTCTTTCCATTTCATAGTTATAGTTGCTTCATGTTGGTTAATCCCAATTCCAAGAAAATACATTGTAGTTGGAAAAAAAAAAGTTCCAGTGCACTGCACTCCTGACTATGTTGGTGAGAGACAAACTATGATATATGGCCATATCATATAACATATGGTAACAAGACTCATTATTACAAGCAAATGTTTAATTGTAAATGAGCAACATCTTAGAAACCTCAATAAGCAGTTTGTTTTAGTATATTGTGATGTACAGGAAGTGAACGTTTGATCAAAAGAAATAAAAGCCATGTTGTCCAGGCTGGAAGATCGTCTGTAGTTTCACAAACTGCAGGAGGAAATGAGTCGTGAGTGAATCCTTTCTGTTTGGGATTGTCACATGTGAAGCGCTCTGCTTTTTCACTTCCAGCTTTAGTCTCAGTCTCACCTGCAGTTTGGGTTGTGTTCTACTAAAAGGACTTCAGGAAAAAAGACTGCATGAGAAATTCTGAGGTGTGTGTGTACTGTCTCGTTATGCATGTTGGTGTGTGTGAGTTAACAAAGCATGCCTCATGCTTCCAAACATCTGACGCTCAGGAGAAGTCCCATGGCTTCTGCTGCAGCCTGCTGCTGTGCTGCAGCCTGCTGCTGTGCTGCATCTCCAGCACTCTGAGGAACTCCTCTTCATGTAGCACGATGAATAATGTACATAATGAAAGGGGGCAGAGGGTGATGCACCTCCACAGCTCTGTTATGAATAATGAAGAGTGTTTTTGTGCTGTCTGGCTGATTAGGTGAGAGGATGTCATTTATCTCGTCCCTTAAGGGAGAATAAACTCCCTCTGATTGGCCTGCATCTGAAAATGATGCAGAATGGATTCTGTAATTGATCCCAGTATGACTGATGTGCAGTTGGTTGCTGTCGAAGCCCCTCCAGCCCCAGACGGATGGCGCTGTCGATGCGCATTGCTCCATTCAGGTCTATTGACCTTTCTGCGAGGCATGTTAGCACCACTTGGTCTCGTCATTACAGCTATGATCTAGGTGCAGAGGGGTCAGCATCTGAGGGACCCTCATCCATCAGAATGATACCAAACAAATAGGAAGGAAAGACGAGGGGAATTGTACAAGAGAAGAAGAATGATCGGACAGGTGCAGATAACTAGAGAATGTTCTGCAGCTGTAAAACTCTCACTGCATGATAACCTGCAGCAATAAATACCAGTTTTGGTAAGATAAAACAAAATATAGCACACAAATGATCACTTATTGGTGGAATAAAACAGCTGTAATTATTCCTACTGTTTCATTCAGTATTTGTCTGGTCAGGTAGAGCAACTTGTAGCTTATAGTTCTAAACATTTTTAATCTTTTTTTTTAGTTTTCAAAGTAATTTAATGGGAGTGAAGGATGGTGCTCCTTTAGCTTTCACACCATAACTGCCAACGGTTTCTGTAATTGGAATAATTTCTAAAGTCGTCTTCTATGTAAGGAAGGAAAAAATGTGGTAGTCTTGTTTCAGCTGAATGCAGTGTGCAGCAAGCTGACCAGCAGTGTGCAGCAAGCTGACCAGCAGTGTGCAGCAAGCTGACCTGCAGTACACTCAACAATCTTTTTGTGTCTCCGTTGGGAGAAATTCTTCCTGGATCGAGGAAAGCTGCTACAACATCATCAGACTATAAGAAATGTTAAAATAAATAGAATAAATAAATTAAAAAAAATTAAAACAATTATAAACAAAATATAAGGGAAGACCGTTTACCATCTTCCCTCGCAATCTGCTGAGTCACAGTCAGTCTTATTCATTAATCCCAAACATCTATCCTAAATAATTCATCAATAGGTGATCAAAGGCTTCCTGGATTCCAGATAATCTGCTTGATTTGGGTCATTAATAATGTTGACAGAACAGAGCATAACTTAGTTTTTATATCCTTATGTTTGCAAAGTGGAAACTTAAACCATCTTCTTGATTTCACATAAATTCAGTTTGTTCTCCATGCGGCTGTAAAGCCTCCAGTCACCCAGTCAAATTAAAAGTATTTTAAACTTAAGAACAAAGTCTTGTTGTGAGACTGAAAATGGTTAAAAGGGGTCCAAACCCACTGCTCAGTTATTGCTGCAAGTCAGTTACTCCATGGAATCTACTGAGTTTCCATACATAGAAAACTTTGTAACTAATTACACTAACAAACTCAACCTGATTGTTTGTTGGATTAATGAGAATTGATGTGATTGATTTGGAATCTGTCTGACTGAGCTGACTGCATATTCCTGATTAGAAATAAGATGTTATGTTTGTTTTTTTAATAAAATGCTTTGGAACAATATTTGCTACACTGAACTGATCTGAACTCATGCTAAAAAGGCCATTCAGTCTGACCCAATGAGGAAAAACCTGATGATTGATAATGAGTTTTGTTTCACATCACTGAAGTAATATTCTTCCTCTCTGCTTTTTATATATTTTTTAATTTTTTTGCATCTTAGTGCTGTCAATCATTCCATGTACCTGCTGCTCACATCCTCTTAACTGAGGACTCTCAGTTCCTCGGTCGGATTGGCACACATATAAAACCTCATGCTGTCACTCATATGAACCAAAAAAGTGGACTCTGGTCGGCCTACAACCCTCGGTCTGGGTTAGAGTGAACTTTGATGCGGTTCAAGTGCAGAAGTTGACCAGGTTCTGCTCCAGAAGCAGGAAGTGGACTGCAGGTCAGAGTATGCTGGGTAAATACAGCCAAAACAGGTGTGTGAGTCTGGCTGAAATCAGCTGAAAATGGAAAAAATGTTGCAGTTTTGGACTCCAGTTGAACCGAGTCATCAGGTGTGAAAACAGCCTCAGGAGCTGCGAGGAGTTTGAGGGATTCCTGAGCGAGGAGCAGCAGGCTGGTGGTCGGTTTGGAGGCAGTCAGGAACAGGGAAACGGGGGTTCTCTCTGCCTCCACCTTTCTATGCTGATGAGCCTTCAGCTGTGGGTGGTTGAGCCTGTCAGCTGTCACTGACACACACACTGACACACTCTCAGTTCCTCGGTCGGATTGGCACACATATAAAACCTCATGCTGTCACTCAGGTTCTATTTAAGTGACTCCTTCCTTCATTCTGCAGGTCAGACAGTGAGACTGACCTGTCTGGGTCTGGATAGACAAACTGAAATCTGCAGCGTAAAAAAAACTCTTAACCAGTTAATCCATGACGTACCTGACATGTGGGCGGGGTTACTCCCTCACCGCCACGTTGGATTGGATAATTTCATTTTTAATTTGGTTGATCTGAAACATTTAAGAGTAGGATTATTTTCTATGTCAATGAAAAGCAAAATGTTAGCAGCAGGAGAAGGAGAGCAATTAGCTGTTGACTGAATCATCTCAGCTATGACTTCCTCCATTTGATTAATCAAAAATATATTCTGAAAAATCCAGAAGAAATCTGTTTAGGAGTAAATGTAAGGATTTGGTTTTTGTGCGTGTTCATTTAGTTTCTGTGTCGCCTTGTCCCTGATTGCTTCCAGCTGTGTTTTGTGTTTCCTGATTCCCCTCTTGTGTATTTAATCCCACCTGTGTCTGTGTTTCCGCACTGGATCCTTGTCTTAGCTATCGTACATTGTGTCGTTGTTCTGTAAACTTTGCCATTTGCTAACTGTTTGACCTCCTCAACTTTTGCTCACTTGTGCTGCCTGGACTTTGTTCTCGCTTGAAATATTCATTAAATCATTGAACTCAGTTGCTGCCTCACCTCTCTGCTTTTGGGTCCGAACCTCAACAACCACAAATCATGACAAATGTCTTTTTAAAATATTTTTCATTAATTTCATATCTGAACTGATTGACAGCTATAGGGTCACTTTTAATGTATGCATGACTGGACTGACTTTGATTTCTATAAAGTGCCTTGAAATGACATATTGTGAAAGGTTCTATGCACAGAAATATCTCTTTATGATTAATGAAGTAATTCATTTTAATCAGTCTTGTAACAAAAATATTTAGTGTTCAGTAAGATTGATTAATCTTTGAATATTATACAGAATATCTTGTTCTTTAATATAAAGGTGAATGGCTGATTGAGCACATCAGGAATTATTATTATTATTATTATTTATTTATTTTTAAGTATCTCTGCCTTCTGAAGAAAAGAGGACAATTCTACAAACTGTTCTGTATTTGCAGTTTTATTGTCTTAATATTCTAAGAAGCTTCTGCTTTTGACATTGGCCTTGTAACAAATAATTCTTTGTAACAAATAATTCTTTGGATGATTTGATGCCCTCTCTCTTTGTTCCTTGTCTTTGAATGATGATCATTAGAGCCTTATTATTCATGCAGGCATCTGTTTTGTTTTTATCTTCCAATAGCGTCGTTAAGAGTCTTTGTTCAGATCCACATTATATCGTGATAATGACTGGAAAAGCATTAGCAGGATCCTAATACTTATGATTATTTTGAAATGCTAAGTTTTGGTAAACTGTCAACTTCATCCTGTCAATGCAAAATTACAGTGAAGTCTCTCATCCAGAAGAGTTTACCTGTGTCTGAATGGTTAGTTCCTTTAAAAAAGCTCTCAGTATTTTCTCTGAAGTGATTATGTCCAATTTTATCTCAAAAGCATGCATGTTTATACTAAAGAGTGCACTTACTTATGTGACCCGCAGGACATTGCTATGGCAACAAGTTTTTAAGAAGCAGAATAATATTTTATTGATGCTTATCTGCGGCAGCCTTTGCTGATGGAGCAGGGTTTTTTTTCTTTCAGCAGAAAATAAGGAACAAAACCCATAAAAGTATCACACTGGATTTTAACGTTGTAGTTTTATCAGTAACTTTCACTTGACTTTTAAAGTCGGTACGCTGTGTGACTGCCAGCTTTTTGTTTGAATAAGTCAGAGAGACGTTACTGAAAATGAACTCTTGAAATGAGACAAATGGCTGATGGGTCACAATATTAAGAAAATACAACAAAGACTCAAGGAGCATGAATACTTTCATTGCTAATGTAAAAAGATGTAGTTCCCACCAGGCTCTACAACAGTTTATTCTACCCTCATATATATATAGCATGCCACTGAAAAGCTCAGATGTCTGTCAGTCTGCAGTTCATGGAAGTGAGCCTGTATTCTGTAAATATGCCACAGCTGAAAGGTGTGAATGAGGAAAAACCATAATCCAACCCGAACAGCTGACCTTAATTGATATCAGATTTCTCTGACTGATGACTGAATCTGATGTGAACTCAGATAAACTGTATAAAGATGAGCTTTAATAAGTTGCCAGTTTAAGGTTGAGCTCTATGAAGCCTCCAGTTTATTTCAGGTTTTTAAAAACGCTTGTCGTCTCTTTGCAGTGGATTTTTCAGAATACATTTTTGATTAATCAGATGGAGGGAGTCGTCAGCTGAGATGATGCTGTCAACAGCTAATTGCTCTCCTTCTCCTGCTGCTAACATTTTGCTTTTCTTTGTCCTACATCAGTTGATTTGTTTCTTCCTGTTCATTCTGCTCGTCTTCTCAAACCTCCAGTTATGACTGCTTGTACTGAGCCAGGTTCCGATAACTAAGATCTTTTTTAATGTATGTTTGGTTAAATGGAAATGAATCTTAATACGATATTTATTCTGAAATTGTGAATTTATTAAACATTTGTTAAACTGGGTCAGTTTAATAAATGTTCAGAACAGTTTTTTGTTTAAATTTTTCTATCCACTGTATCTTACATTTGCTTCTGTTCCATAGATTTCTCTTTGACGTTATCTTTGTGTGACGAAAAATGAAACAAATCAGAGAAGCACCACTGAGTCGTTTCCCTCCCATTACATATTTTAGTTTTTTAATCTTTTGTCTGACCTGCTGACCCTGATTTTGACCCCTTTGTTTCCTAAGGACTGTAACTGAAGAGAGAAAATGTGTTTGTGTTGCAGGACTAACAGAAGGAAACCTTTAAGCCAACCTGCAGGGCACAGCCTCCTGCCCCTCCCCACACACACCCATTCCCACCACCAGGCAGTGTTGAAGTGCTGAGGTTGTACCAAACATTTCCCGACACAGTGACTGCAACCAGGAGGTCACCTGATGGCCTCCCCGGTCACCTGCTCAGAGCTCAGTGTGCCCTCCGCCTGTTGCTGTGATGAAGACCGCCAGCCGTGCCCAGTCCCGGAGCAGTCCTCCTCTGGTCCAGATGAGGCACTATGCACCGGGGGTTTACCCCTTCCTGTTCCCCTCCGTCATCAGCTCCCTGCCTCAGCTGCCACCAGTATTGCCTCACAGGCTGCAGATCCAGCAGCCGTCCAGCAGCACACCTTCACCAGTTGGTGAGTTCAGCTTTCATTCCAGTAAATGCTCCTGTGAAGACGTGGCTTTCAGCTTCTGGAGAAGTTGTGCAGTAATAATGCAGTGGCTTGCAGAAGTATTCATACTCCTTGAACTTTCCCATAATTTGTCACATTATAACCACAAACATAAATAGCAAACTGCAAAAGGATTCAACCAGTGGTGGAGAAAGTACTCACAAAATGTACTTAAGTAAAAGTACAAATACACAGACAAAAATGTACTCAAGTAAAAGTAAAACTACCACATTAACATTTGTACTTAAGTAAAAGTAAAAAAGTACTGGCTTTTAAAAATACTTAAGTATTAAAAGTAAAAGTACTTGCTGAATGCATTACCTAATCCCTAATACAATATCATTAAGTGAACCGATCGTATTTAATTTTAATATACCAGTAATGTGCCATTTTAATGAACAATGCCACAGATAAAGCATGTTTTAATTATGTTTACTCTCTGTAACATAGGTTAGACTTAGACATGTGCATCCATCACAATTTCAGGGATGGAAACATCTTGTCTCCTGTTCTAACATAGCATGAACTTCACTTTTTTGCCACTAGTGGCATTTATTTTTAAAGAAATCCAACAGAAAGGGGATGGAAAGAAGGTGGGTGGGGGAGACATGCAACCGAGGAGCCACGGAGCAGAGTTGTAGTCAAGACCACCTACCCAAGACCAAGTCAAGGCCAGCACCCCGCTACGTGACACAATTTTTTCACAAATTGATCTGAAAGATCCACATTCCCATAAAACACCTAGATATTAAACTTAGAGCTGAAATAAATGTAGTCAGTAAAGATCCGTCCAGAAGAATCAGATCGTTCCTGAATGACATATCACTATATTGCACTTTGGTCACAGGTTGTCCCATATAGGCAACACCTCCACACAATAATTCAGCGCATGAGTGACAATAGGGCTGTTGTAAACGAATATTTTAGTAATCGAGTAATCTATCGATTATTCTTACGATTAATCGAGTAATCGGATAAAAAAAATTTCTAAAATGAAATATTGGTAAATCTGGCATAATACCGGTGTTACTATGAGATATCAATGTCAGTCCAATTTTTCATATTTGAGCATCCCTAACAGTTGCTTTTTGTAGTTTAGAAAACTAACCTGTAACAATAATAGCTCACTTTCTAAGTTAACCAGAAGAAAAGTTATAGAAAAATCTGAAATTCTATTGAATTTAATAACAAAGAGGCAGGCTCACAAATATGCTTATAAAAAATGTCTACAATCCAGCTTTTAGTTTATGTATTCATCTTCAGTGAGTTTGCCACCTAACCTGTCACGCTTTGGGTTTGAAAATACGGGAAATGCCGCCTGGAGTGGGAGGAGAGGGCGAATGAACGAACGTAAGATGGGGTGGAGGGGAGGAAATAGACCAGCGGACTGACGAACCGTTAGACCGGGGGACGAACACGGGGGGAAGCAATACGGGATATTTACGACACCTTCACTGGTCACACTCAGAAACTCATCTACCAGCCATGTACGATGCGCTCCGCCACCCGTTTCTTCAGACCGGGATATGAAATTTATTGTGCGGTTCGTCGGTAAAGCTACATTTACACGGTAAGCATCAGCTACTCAGCCGCCCGCCCTGTTCAGTCTATCCGCTCACCTCAGCGCTCTTCCCGCCGCTCGCTTTCAACCAGCAGCCCCGGAGGAGAAATGCTGCCGTACTCCAGGCATCCCCCAGTCATTTTAAGGATGCTTATTGGTTCCCCAAAAACGATAAAAAGTCGGGCATTATCATCAATCAATAAAATCCCCACGGGCCAATCTTGAAGATTGGACTTTATGCCGCTGAGACTTAGCTTTTGTCAACAACTCAGAGGCGGAAGTGAGAGCTCCGCGCAACGGAAATGAAGTCCCGGCCGGAACACGGTGCGCTAACTAATAAAACATAAATTAACGAAGCTTCGAGGCAGGTAAATTTTCCTCGAGGAATTTTAGTAATCGAGGTACTCGAATCATTCGAGGAATCGTTTCAGCCCTAAGTGACAACTTTTTTTCATCATAGAAGCAACATGTGTGTCTCAGTCAGTACAGCTAGCTTTGCTAACATCACGTCCACAAATCTTACTTTTCTTTAAGCTTTTCTTCCAAGTGACGCTAAAAGTTGGACGAAGTCCCACCATCTGTGAAAGCGAAGCGCTGCTGGTTTTATATGTCGCCATATCTTATGGTTTATGCAACGCTATTATTAGAGAGACATCTTCTCCCGCTCAGAGGAAACCACTGCGCATGTCTGGAGCTCCGCGTGCGAGTAAAGGTGGAGGCGATGGTTGACAACAGACACTACGTCACGTTATTGCTTTGATTTTACGGCACCACCTTAAGACCCTGAAATTCACATTTTAACGGAAAAAAGAGTAACGCGACTTGGATGTAACGAGTAACGTGACAGTTTTGTAGAAATGTAGTGAAGTAGAAAGTACAGATACTGTAAAATGTAGTGGAGTAAAAGTAGAAAGTATCCATTATTAAATCTACTTAAGTAAAGTACAGATACACGAAAATTGTACTTAGTCTTTAGGATTTGTCTAGCTTTGATCATCTAGTGACTAACTTTTTTCTCATTCTTTTCTGCCAAACAGCTCTGGCTCAGTCAGATTAGATGCAGAAAGTTTGTGAATAGCTGTTTTCTGATTTGCCACAGATTCTAGATGGACTGGGTTTATGTCTGGACTTTGACTGGGCCATCCTAACACATGAATATGTTTTGTTTAAACCATTCCATTGTAGCCTGGCTTTATGTTTAGGCTGGTTGTCCTGCTGGAAGCTGAATGTCTGCTCCAGTATCAAGTCTTTTTCAGACTCCATTAGGTTTTCTTCCCACATTGCTCTGTATTTCTCTCTATCTTCCATTATCTACCATTTTTCCAGTCCCTGCTGAAGAGAAGCATCCCCATAGCATGCTGCTGCCACCACCGTACTTTTGGCCTAAAAATGGACCTTTCTTCTTGTCTGACAAAAACTCTTTTTTCACTCGTTTGCTGTGACATGACTTCTAGGAAACTCCTGATGAGATATCTTATGTTTTTTTTTTTGTTTTGTTTTTTTTTTAACAATGGCTTTCTTCTTGCTAATTTCCATAAAACCACATTTGTGCTGTGATGACTAGTACTTGTCCTGTGGACAGATTCCCCTCTGAGCTGTGGATCATTTGGTCCAGACTCACCACGGGCCTCTCGGTCATCTCTGACCACTGAGCTCACATCTAAATTTACTCAGCACATTAGCAGTACAGAGGATTTTGAACAGAAAATGTTTATTTTCTCAATATAAAGTTTTCAATTATAATGCGACTAATTGTGATTAATTAATTACACACCCTTTGATTAACTTGATTAAGCATTTAAAATGACTTCCACTTGCATGTTGAACATCTTTTCACATTGATGTAATTTGTCAGCATACAGATAAAAACTGCTTTCATTTGCTAAGCTATTATTTAACCACAAAACATGTTATGTTGAAGGTTCTTGAAAAAAATACATAAGAAGTCATAGTGGTCCAGATTGGGCCCCCGGCCTTCAGTCTGACATGATCTGAACAGATTGGAAAAAGGAACAGTTAAAGACCTCAGCCTGTGTGCTGCTGCCTGGTGACATGTTACCGTCAGACCTCAGTGTTGTCCTATCAGTATGAAGCATTACCAGCAGACATGAGAAACCACAATGTATCACTGGTGATTTTATTAAAAATTAAAATGTTTGAAAGTAGAATTTCAGCTTCCATTAAAAGATTCACCTATTTGAAGGTTTTTACCATTTTTACCTGGAGGGAAGGCTCTGTATCATTCATACATCAGGTAATATAAAGGGACTGGGTGAGTTCCCTCAACTCTTCCTCAGCACTGTGTGTGTGTGTGTGTGTGTGTGTGTGTGTGTGTGTGTGTGTGTGTGTGTGTGTGTGTACCATGCTAGTCCATAATCTTTTCTCTAACAGCGATTATGATGGAAAGTGAAGATGTTGTGATGGACAGTATCACCATGTGGGTTTGTAAACTCATAAATTGCGTTCACATGGTGTCCCTACAGTGAAATCCACATTTCTGAGCTGAGCAGGGGCAGGTTGCCATAGGAACAGACACACACTGCCTCACAACACTTCCCACACAGTCAAGTTTTCCCCAAAAATGTTCTAACTGCTGTTGAAATCTTTTGACACTGTTTGGTTTCGGTTGCCTAAACCTGAGCTCAACTGTTTTCAACCTTCAGCTCCACAAGTTTATTCTCTGCTTTTTTTTTCTTTCTTCCTTGCTGCCTGGAAAATCTGCTCTGTTGTATAAACCACATGACCCGTTTCCTCCTGGGAGCAGCTCCACTCAGCAGCTCCCTCTGCTTCTCAGCTCTTTGGGGTTTTTAAACTTCCATGGATGTAAGGAATTAAATAACATTTATTTTATTAAGACCTGAAAACATGTTTTTTGGCAGTTTGGGCTGGAAAATAATTTCCTTAAACTCTTTGTTTGCATTAATAATATTTCTTAATTCTGCAAATTATCAACCAACTTGAGGAACTTTTCATTCAGAAGTCATTTTCTGTTATTTGCCATTAAACCATCCAGTATTAAGCTCTTCTTTAATATTTCAGTACCAAGTTTTCCTAGCATTGTGTGTTATTAAAATGATGTGCATCAATCTTTCTTTTTTACTGACTTCATTCTGATGTAACATATTGGGATCACAGAGAAAAATTCATTTGTATCAATTTGCCTCTTTTCCAATATTAGTGCAGTTTAAGCTGTTTATGATAGCTTCGCTGATTAGAGTCAACACTTTGGAAGAAGTCTGTGCTATTTGGAGAGCTGACATTTTGTTCAACCTCAAACTTTAGTATGTTATTAGTATATTGTGATGGACCAAAAGTGTGGCCGGCGTCTGATCCAATGCTCTTTAGAACCACATATCACTGCTTCTGCAGCTGGTTCCACCTCTTCCACATCTGGAGTTTTGTCTTTTCTATCCCAGCTCAGCCAGACTGCAGTGACAGTCTGTGAATATCAGTTTTCATGTGTTATTAGAAGTTCTCAGAAGATCTTAGGTCTATACTGAGATGGTTTTAGGCAAAAATAACTCAGAAAAAATAATAAATTTATAGAAAAAGGTCAAATTTTGCCCAGCAGCATAAACATATAAGCCCACATAATGTATTTAGAATGTTTATCAGCAGAAAATGTTGATTTGGGGGTTTGTTACACTTTAATGTTTTCTTTATCCTTTACATGAAAAACCTAATAAATCTACAAATACAAAAACAGGTTGAATAATCAACATGAGCTCATTTCTTGTCCCTCTTTAGCGAGTTGCACAGATGTTCAGTTCTGTTCTGATGTAATTCTAGACTTCTAGGATATTGTAAAACTTAGATATTTTTAGAGTGCTGTGCTGATTTGGAGTCACTGTGATTCTTTACCTTCAGCTTGCTGGTCAAAGCTGATGGTATATAGACCTTTTCACCGTTTCATCCACTTTGACCAAATCCCCAGTAAAACTGATGAGAAGTAACCACAGAGCATATGCTACCACCACCGTGCTTCACCGTGGCTATGGACATCATTTGGTATTGAATAATGAGTGATTTTCTGGTGTAGCTCCCCCTGATGGTGCACTGAGTGGACTGATGGAAGGCACCTTGTGGGATTAGACAGGTTATGGTTCTCTGTTAGAAGCTTTTCACTGGCTGCCTGAATATGGGTGGGTATTTCTCACATTGTTTATAATTTATTGTGATAAATTTATCTTCATGATGAGAATTCTGATTTATTGTTGTCATGATAAATTCCAATTAATGACATCTAAAGAAAAAAAGACAAAACAGTCCACATTGTTGGGATTTTACACAGTTTGTTCAGTGAGAGCATCAATAAATCTCAATAAGTTTGCAATTATGACTAAATGCAGTAACTGTGCAGTTTAGTGACACAAAACACACTTCTCTATGCGACTGGTGTTCTGAAGAAACACATTACAAATGAGAATGTTTTTCAACAGATATATTTTTGTTTGTGGAGCTATGAATGCTCCGTCATGTAGTCACAGCCGTACAGTTACCTAAAACAAATGTTCCTATCGTCACTTTTCTCATTATCACAATAGTACCACAAAATACTGATACAACTTTAAGTCCTTATCATTCCACCCCTAAACCTGAGACGTGTGTTTTCATGTCACTGTTACAGGCTGAGTTTTCCATTCTCCCTCTGTTATGTGATGTAAATTTTCTTCTGTATCTGATCCACTGTCAGTGAGACTTTAAGACTTTATGAAGCCATTTCAGATTCAATTCTTTTACATTTTCTCTCCGTGGCATTATACTCTCTGAGTAAAAACATTACATTACTCTGAAAATACTTTTATTTTCACATCAGACCGGCGCCTAATGAGGAAATCAAACAGAACTAATTCAAAGGGTGACTCTAAGACAGATTTAGCGGTCATGTCTAATGTTTTGTTTCCATTTTGTTAGTTAAAAAAAATCCACTGCACAAAGAGAGGTTCTGTGAGAATTTCACCTTGCCGACTGGTTTAGCGCAAAGTTTAGGCATGAAATATGCAGCAGCATCCACACAGAAAAAGATAAAAGAAGAACAGCTGCTGCCTCTGTTTTGATCGTCCTTTGAAAAATAAAAACAGGCCAAATATGACACACTCTTCTTTACTTAATTTTACACAAAAAGACAAAAGTGTGTGTTTGCTTAATGGAGAGACATGTCTGCACACATCTGAACTTTGGACATTAAACATGCACAAAGACATCAAAACAACTGAAACACACTCAGAGGTAATAAGCGGAGTGCTGTGTGTGCGTGTGTGTGTGTGTGTGTGAATTACATTTACACGAATGACAACGACGCCAGGGTTCCCTGGGGAACACATGCAGACACACTCATGCTACTGAGGTCAGGGGTCATATGTGCTTCTACCTCCTCTGGGGTGTTCACAAAAGAAGCTGAACTCTGCTGCATACATCACACACCTCCTGGGAGGCACTGTGGGCCCCATCAGGACTGCTGGGTTTGTCTGCATGTTGCTGAGTGATGCTGTGTATTCATTAGAGACACTGACAGAGAAACAAAGGAAGCCTTATAATATGTCTTAATACATTCATTTCTAATATGACGCCAACATTCCATTTTTTAACATGAAAACAGATCAACAGATGAAAATGTTTTGATAAACAGTGGCAGCATTAAAAGATTCAGACTAAAAGAGCCTGTTGTGTTCATTATGATCCATCACAAATCTCCTTTTAAAGTTGCAGTATGTAACATTTATAAACAATGTTTTTTTTAAGTTTTTTTTTTTTTTACATATTTGTTAAAACTGTCACTATGCCAGTATAATATGAGACAGATAATCTGTCAAAAAGGCTCCTCTGCCTCCTTCCTGTGCTGCTTCTGCAGAAATACATCAACCAATCAGAGCCAGGAGGCGGAACATAGCGCTGTCAATCATCTCCATGATTGACAGTACTGCCCAATGAACTAATGGAGGAGAAACAACTTATTGTTTCAGCTACCTAGCTTATGCTAACTAGGACATTCTCCATTGTCGGGAACTAGCTGTAGAGAGAAAGGGGGTAGGGTATGACTGTCCTCCTGGCTCTGATTGGTTGTTTCCGGCTGAGCGGTGTGTTCCTGCAGAAGCAGATGGACCTTACCACAGGGTCCGCGTTTCATTGGCTAATGCCCATTTGACGTCACTGCGCAGCTACCACGTGCTTGACCGTCTCATAAACAAAAGCTAAAGTAGTATACACATGCTAATGTAGATTGTGGACTAGCAGACCACAATCTACACAATCAAAGTTTTTGCGACAGAACTCAAATAAGAATGGTTCTCCACTGTCAGTGGGGAATCTGTACAGGCGATGTCAGGTATCCTGATCGTATTTGTGGAAATAAAATTCACAGATTTCCCCAAATCTGATACGGAATGCCTTGCTTGGATCAAAGCTTGTGCACGACCGCATTTGCAGCTCAACCGTCGTAAGATCAACAAATACAAAGGAGTGTGTGCTGGTGTAAGTATTATTACTTTGCTTTCTTTGTGTTTAGTGAATGGGGATAATTTGAGTGGCCCTGCGACAGACTGGCGACCTGTCCCGGGTGACCCCACCTCTCGCCCGGAACGCTAGCTAGAGATAGGCACCAGCACCTCCCGATCCCTTTTGAACTTTGAAGCTTGAAATATTGTAAGGTCTTAAGGAGGCCTATAATGTGTGAACAAAGACCCCCAAGTCTGAAAAAAGTCAATAATAAACACATTCATTATGAAAACCTTTTAGCTAAGTACAGCATAATGGCAGTACCGATACAACTTCTACACCTTGAAGCCTGTCTGTTACAGTCTTACGTTAGCTGAACAGATCAATATGCAATGTGTACCGTATCTGACATACATTAAAGATTTTATTTTACCTGAAAAGGCTTTTTACGAAACTGTAATCGTGTTAGCCACGCTAGCACCGAGTACCGAGTATCAGGCCTAGGCACACTCAAACATTTGCCAACAACAGAAATCACTGATTCCAAAAGTAACCCTCAAAACCATGAATGCCCGACTTACCCAGCCTTGCAAGAACAATAGGCATCAGTGATCTTGTCCACAGTATATTTATGCTGAGGGTGTGAGGATCTGCTGTTTTCCTCATCGACCGGTAGCATTTAGCTGCGACGCGCACAATGTTGGAGGCATCCCGTGGCTCAAACATCTTGATGTCCAAAAAAGATGACATGAACTTGTTTGTTCCCCTGTCCATTGTCGTGGCTGATATTTTTTGAAAATCCGGCAGAAATGCTACACTAATCGACTCACAAATACTTTGTAGAGAGTCAGTTGAAACGAAAGACGCCATGTTTACACATAGAAACTAAGCCCTGCGAGGCTTTGTTTGTGAGCCACGTGGGACTGTCGAGGGGCGTTTCTGGGCGGGGCTTGGTAAAGTCCATTATCTGTCTGATGTGGAGAACATGGGAACCTCATGCAGAATAACCCCGGGAAGCAGAAATCTTAACTTTTCTCCTTGTGTGTAACCAAAGAGGGCCGATGAATCAAATTCAGAGCACAGTACATATCAAGTTGTCAAACAGAAAAGCAGGCATCATTAAAAAAATCTGTGCATAACAACAAAGCAACACATTTTAATGTCAAAAAGTTGGTGGATGGAGCATGTCAGTCAGACTTGCCAGCCTCTCCCCATCTGTCATTCCCTTTGCCTGTGTTCTCCTCCTCTCTGGCCTTTGGGGGCAGGGGGAGGGGATACCTATCTGAGCCCTACCTGTTTCTGATCCCAGCGAATTATCAAGGCTTTCATCTGACAGGGGAACGTGGGCTCACTCCTCGCTGTGCGCAGAGATGACTACGCTCATCAGCCAGGAAATGTTTTGTTTTTCTCTCTTCTTCCAAAGCATTACTCGCCTGCCGTTGTGAGAGCATATCATTAGCATTTAAGAGCAGCGTGAGTAAAACCCAACTGGATAAAAGGAGAGAAGAAGAAAACAGAGTGACTGATAGCTCTGTAACATGGTGATCCGGAGAATGTCCTCTTTGTAATGCTGCTGCAAAGTATTTTTAGCTAAAAGTTCAGAGCAACATATTTCAGCAATTCAAATGTTGGTGACATCTTGTATGTAACACAGACTGTGAAGAGAATAAAACACCAATAAATATTCAGCTGTTTTGCTGAAAAAAAATAAAAAAAAATAAAATCTTACCAAGAAAGTCTGCTCTAGTTTCTAGGACAGATATCTTAGTACAGTAAGACAAAACTAATGTCTAAGAAACTTTTCAGCATGATAAGCTAGTTTTAAGTCAATAATTCCTTAATACTGATGAAAAAGTACTTCTTCCATTGGCAGATTATTTCACTTATAACATGGAAAAAAATATCTTGTTATATTCTTATCAATAATAAGGAAAGAATGTCTTAATATAAGCACCCATATCTTGCTGAACTTGTAAGTTAGTTTTGTCTTATTTCAAGCATGCTAAAAATATTTGCACAAAAAAAAAACAGACAAAAATACTATAAGTGTTTGTATTTTTACAGTGTTATTGAGAAATGCTGACATTTGGCTTGGGTCGGCCCTGGTTTCTATGGTCTCATCTGATTAAAAGACATACTTCCAGAATGCACAATCCTTCTAAACATACAATCCTTTATTTTGGCTTGAAGACATTTTTTGTACAGAAGTGAAGTTTTTCTTTGTCTGGATACCTGTGCAGAGTTTTACTGAGAATCCTCTCAGAGGCAGCAATTCCTAACTTGGCTAAGTCATTCCTCTGCATCTTGGCAGCTTTGGGGCCTTTGCAGATATTTTTGACTAGTTTTCTTTTCAGGGTTTTTCAAAAATGTTCTTCTTGTTTCAGGATTCTTTTGTGCCATGTGGCTCATTGTGAGTTTCTTGATGATGCTCCTTACCCCAGTTTATGACACTGTGATAGCTTGGTTTCTCCTTTTGCTGCTTTGTGAACCACTGCAATTCTTTTTCACAAGTCTAAATGATTGATTTTGGTTTTGCTGTAATGTTTTCTCAGCAGACAGCTCCAGCCTTTAGTGCAGTGTTTATAGTATGTGTAAACTGGGGGGGAAAAAACACCAAACTGTGATTCATGCTGGACAAATATATTTTTTTCTATTACAAATACAAATTTAATGTTGTTTGTTCTTCATCATATTGAATAGTTTTTTAGTTGGCAAAACAGAAAGTACATGTTGATGCTAGAACTAGAAGGAGAAAATGCTTGTGATCTTTTGCTGAAGCCAAAACAGAAATATAACAATTAATAAAATAGTGTGTATGGTGTAAGGGCTACAGCTGGTGCATATTTATTGATAGAATGTACCATGACGTTTCAGATGTTCCCTTTAATAAAGACATGAAACTTGGAGTAGACTGATTGTGTCATGTTTAGAAATGAAATTAGTTTTATAAGCTTTCTTAGTTGAATAGAAGAGAAGCTTCGATGATCCATGTATTTTTATATTGTATTTTTTTTTCAAAGTGGATGGGAGGAAATTCATATTTAATAAAAAATAAAAAGTTCCCAGTTCCTCCCTGGAAGACAAGATTAAAGAGGCCTTCAGTGTTCTGCCCACCAGTGTGTTGGCCAAGTCACTTTGAAATAGTAACTTGATTGAATTACTAATTTATGATTACTTCCCCAAGAAAGTGATCCAGTTAGTTTACTAATTACTTATTTTCTAAAGTAATTAGTTACTTAATTACTTGTGACATGACCAAAGTCCAGCCACAGGACGTTTAATCAAGTGAGCATTGGAGTTCCCCAGCAGATCGAGGCCCAGCAGGAGAGCTCTGCAGCGCCCCTTTAAGGACACCAAAATAGGTGGTAATATGATCACTCACACACACACACACACACACACACACACACACACACACACACACACACCACATAGGTGAGGGAGGCTACCCTCCGTTCACCAGTATAAACCCCAACATACAGACACTAAGATGGGGATGTGGTGATCCTGGGTGCTCGGGTTGTTTTGGTGCTGCTTCTCGCTCCTTCCACCAGGGGTCGCCTGGTGGATGATCTCTGGTGGGCGTGACCGGCGACGCTGGGATCCTCACACCTGTCGGAGATTGTCTCATCTCCGCAGAGGCTTAAGAGTGGAGTCAGCCAACACATGTTAACCAGTAATAACTACTCCCTCGTGACGTCGTGGTCCGACCACTCGAGGCTTTTGAGCTCCTGACTGTACCTGGCGAACTTACCCTTCGTTGGCTGCCTACCTCGATCTGCCCCGGTGAGCCGAGGTCCGTATCTGTCCGCCCTCCAACGCCGTCCTCTGGATTTTCCCAAGACACCAGCTGGTTCCGCAGCAGATCCCCACACCCGAAACCATCCCGGGAAATCCCAGTATCCACCCGCGCTTACCTGCCGCCTGACCTAGTAAGACCGTTGCCGCTCGTTCAGAGCTCAAACATCCCACAGTCCTTAAACTCATCGCTCATTCTCTCTTCCAGCCCGCTCCAGTTGCCGCTTCCCCAAGAACACAGTTGATCTGTACTGTTGTTGTGCTTTATATTAAACATATTTTACTGATTATCGGTTCTCTGGTTTTTGCATGTGGGTCAAGATACCTTCCGTCATGACAGGGGGCCATGAAGGTGCCCACTCTGCTTGGTTCCAGAGCATTGAGGTGAGTGTGACTCAGTCTCACACTCCAGCTCAGGCTCCTTTCCACCAGAAAGGGGACATTCCAAGTCCCAAAAGTCAAATTCTGTATCGAGGATCACACTGACCCAACTCCTTTGGCTCCTCCCACAAATAGGGTGTCCATGGAGCTGGGCCCCATGGGTAAAAGCCTGACCAACAGGTATCCCCCCTACCCCCTAGGGCCCCACCAGCAGGCCTGGCTCCATAGGGAGGCCCCAGTGATCCGGGTCAAGGCGAGGGAACACTGCTTCTATTGTTATGTCTCATCATAAGGCTCTTCAGGCTGAGCTTTGTCTGATCTCCCACACAGAACCCGTTTGCCATGGGTGACCCTGAAGCCCCTGACTGTTTGGCTCCTGGATCATCAGGTCACCCAAACCCCCCCAAAGCAGGAAGAGAAAAAACTGTTTCTCCTCAATTGAACATTTATTATTTTAAAACAAAACTTAATCACTTGTTCCAAATCCAATTACAAAAAAGGTTTTCATTTTTTCAAATCTTCATTTTCAAAAAAATGAAAAGATCTTCAACTTTAAGTTTATTTCGCTCTGAAGTATTATAAGCTCATTCTCTCACCTGTTTTGCTGCCCATTCAGAGGTCAGTGGGAACACACGATCTCTACTTTCAGTTAAATCTATAAACACCATTTGCAGTTCCAGTTTACACGCCATCGATTTTTGTTTCTATTGCCATGTGGTGTTAATAAATACTGCCTGAAGTGTCCTGTGGAACCCCTATTTCCTTACTAAGAATGGCCTGAGTGGTTTTCAAACTATTTTAAAATAAATACGGTGTTATTAGGACATTGATTTGTAAGTATAGCGAGACAAAATTGATTTGAATCAGTAAACTCTTTTCCAGTAATTAAGATCACATCAAGCACAGCCTGGACCAAATGTTTTTAGAAAGATAACAACATGACAGAAATGGTGCTCTGCTAGTGGAAAATCAAACCTGTTCTGAGCTGGGGGTTTTCACACCTACACACCCATCTAATTTTTTCACAGCCCCCTCCTATTCTACCCTCTTCCTTTGTGTCGCTGCCTGACTGTCTGTCAGGGTTTCCTGTTGTTATTTTAGAATCCGGAGTATTTAGGTCACATGTATTTTTTATTTTTATTTTTTTGTATAATACTGATTTCTCTCGTTACACCGTGTATCGCCCCTCTGGAATGAAAATCAATGGGCCCTCAAGTAGCTGGCAGCAGATTGAAGCTGACTTTCCAGCCCTGCTGCAGAGAGAAGTAAAGAGGAGCAAGAAATGCTTCTACCAGAACACCCAAAGGCCTAACTGCATCGCTATTTCTGCATTTGCCAAGTTTTATCAAATATAATATGCTTTTCATCTGCCGTCTGGCACATCTTTTATTCACAGAGGCATCATGTGATGTAGTAAAAGGCTCGTGTAACAAAAAAAAAAATCTCACATAAAGAATTCTGGTCATCGACTATTCATAGAGGAATGTCTAAAAAAAACCGACCATTGTATGAGCGATCGAAAAAAGGGGGCCGGGAGATTTTCTTACCCCCACTGTTTTTCATTCTTTGAATGCGTTCCCTCCGACAGTTCAACCACAGTTCACAGAGTCTGTCTCAAAGTACCATATGCAGCGCTGGGAGAATCCCAGGAAAACACGGAAGCATGCACTCCACACAGAGGCTGGAAGCGCTATGTATGACAAAATCCCGACCCGTCTCCTCCTTGGAAATGTGCCCACTCTACTACAAGCTATGCTAATAACCCGCTGCCATCACATCGACCGCTGAGGATTTTTTTAATGGTGTTTTCCTTTTTCTTTTTTTATGAGAAAGACCCCTAACATCTGGTCCACATCTGGAGCTCTTTAATGAGCGGCTCAGTCTGCCACAGCTCTTTACTCCGAGCCGACCACCAATCTGATCGTTCTCAAGGCGTCGAGAGACTTCAGCCATCACGTCCTCCCAGCCAAAAGCTGCGCTATTTGGATTCATGAATGTTAACGGCGTTTGTGAAAAAAAAAAAAAAAAAAAAAACACGAATAAACTGAGTAAAACTAATTGGGGAAAAGCTTCAGTTTAAATGCAGCTTTTTATTTATTTTCCAGGCTGTGTGATGTGTGCTGTGCTGATGGTAGAGCTTGCTGGGTTTTATTTATTCATATTATTTTAAATGAGTACATATATCTTATGTTCAAGGGCAGACCTGCGACTGCTTGCATCTGAAAACCATAAATAGTGGTTTGTAACAGCAACGAAAAATAATATTTTTCAACAAAGGTATCATTCTTAAATAGATACAGTTGCACAGTGAGAAAAGTTATCTATAATTGACATTACAAAAGTTGAATAGTTTTTAATAACTGATGAGTAAGAAACAAGACTGAGAGGCTGACAGCAGAGCTGAAGATGCTCCAGGAACACCTACCAACACCGTCTGTGTTCCACATGTGGCCCTGACAGGCCTGGCCCAATTTCAAGGCATTTAATTGCCAAGTCAAATTTTGTTTAAGTCATGTTTGATATACAGTATTTTCCTAACAACTGAAGGTAACAAATACTGTGTTCACACTGTATTTTTTTTTGTGAAATCGGATTTTTTTGGCGCGTCCTTTCACACATTCAAATATATGTGACCTACATGTGTTCTCCAGTATGAACTGCAAACAACCTGAAAGTATCCCGCATGCGCAGTAGAGGGTGCAATGTTGTCACACATAGAGAGCGTGCTCATTGTTTGCGGAAGTAAACATGGATGCTAACAGCGGAGCATAGCTTACGATTTATAAATTGTCTGACCAGACCAACAACTTAATCCTCCTTATCATCCATCTTGGTTGTTGTTTTTCTTCCCGCTTGGGGGTATTGGTGCGCAAAATAGTGACATTTGTCGAGTATCAATGACATTCCAGTCATTGATGCCACCTGGACGTCAGGTCATATTTGAATCAGATACGTATCGGATATCCAAGTGGCCTGAGTTGCATTAAAAAAAAATCCGACCTGTGTTGTTTAGACTGTCATGAAAAGATCAGATACAGGTTGTATTAAGGCAAAAAAAAATAAAAAAATCGGAATTGGGAAACTTCAGGTTGCAATGTGAACGCAGCCATGGTTGTGCTATAAAATGCCACTATGTGCTTTGAAAACACATAACTCCGCATCTTTAGAGTTTTGGAATGGACTAGTCAAAGTTCACATTTGAATCTGACTATATCAGTCTGTGGTAATTTGATATACTTGGATAATGTTTTCCTAGTAGAATGGACAAATAATGCCAAGTCAAAATGGTGGATGCTGACAGAATCCTGTCAACGTAGGGGTTGCATTCATGCAGCTGGCATATAGCAGCTTCCTTCCTTTCTCTGTGTCCTTTTTCATTTCTTTCTTTCCTTCTGTCTCTCCTGCTATAGGACATTCTGATGGAGAAACATCACAAAGTGTGGTCATTCACACGCCTGCAGGTGTTTGGATCCATATTCTATGTTTTTTCATAATCAATACATACCATTTCATCAGAAATATGTTTTTGAAAGTTACTGTGGTTTTAAACTCATGTTTGCATCTAATTTTTCTAGCCAAACGTTCTGTCATTTTGTTTGAATGAAGTTCTCTTCCTGTGGTCTTGGTGCATTGTCCACCGCAACAATTCATAAATCAAAAAATAATCTTTTTTTATGCTCATTATTAGCATAAAAAACAAGTGTCTATGCAAAACCACAACTGTTCTGTGAATAGACTTTGATTGAAAGCCAGCCCTTTTAGCAATAGCAGCTTGTCCAGCTTCTTATTTATTACCAGATGAGACGGTGAATAAGCGGTTTTCAGATCTCTGTTTGCATTCAGCGGCTGCAGCCAGAAAGCATCTTATTGTGTGGGAAAGCTACTGCTCATTTTAAAGATAATTTCTTTTTGGGTGGAAGTGGGTGGTAAACGGAGTGGAAGAGGGGATCTGGAACTAACTGGGTGGGGGCGGGGAGGGCAGTGGGAGAGTCAGAGGAACTAGGAGTCAGTCAGGACAATGAGGACTTTCTGGTGCTACACGTTTATCAGAAGATTCTCTCCATTCAGGTTCTTGCTCATCAGAAGAAATTGAAGATGAAAATTTGAATGATCAAGTGAGTTTGTCCTACCATAGCAACAGTGAGGTGGTGATGGAAATACAGCCTAATGGTTTTAGCAAAAGTCCAGTTTTCACACTGTGTTTCCCTGCATTTGATCCGGACTCAGAAATGGAGGCTGGGGATGGGAATCACTGGCGATTCTTAAGCTTCACACAAAGAAGCGATTTACTGTGTGTCTGAGAGTCGTGTGTATTAACCTGCAATTATCAGGCAAAGAGCCCAAGTCTGCATTCAGAGATAAGTTGGATGGATGTTTGCTCTAATTCATGGAGAGCCAATGCGCTTTACTCTGCTCAATGGACTACAGGGACGGCCCACAACAGGCAACCTGACGCTGGAATACACACAGACAGCAAAACATGGGGAGATGTGTAAAAACCGCCTGCAGTGTGTTCACACTCATATTTCTATTTTTAAGTTTAAGATACCAGCTGTATTCTGACATTCTAGAAATACTAAATTGAAAGAGTCAAGCTTACAATAGCATGGATCTTGTATAATATTCCTCTCTAATATCTGCAACATGGTTCAGGGTTTTTATTGCCTTCAATAAATAAGTTGCAGCTGCACAGTGGTGCAGTTGGTAGCACTGTTGCCTTGCAGCAAGAAAGTCCTGAGTTTTATTCCTGGCACAGGGTCTTTCTGTATGTTCTTCCTGTGCATACGTGGGATCTCTCTGGGTCTTCTGGCTTCTTCTCACAGTCCAAAAACATGAATGTTAGGTTAATTTGTCTCTCTAAATAAAAGGTGTGTGTGTTTATGTGTTACCCTGCGATGGACTGGTGACCTGTCCAGGGTGTACCCTGCCTTTTGTCAGTTGACAGCTGGAGATAGGCACCGGCCCTGCTCAGGAGAGGCCAACCCACCAAAACTATAGCAAATCAACGACTCACCCCGGGGGCCACAAAAGACCTCTAAGAGACATTTAAACTCTGCCAGCCTTACCGAGAATAAGAGAGAGACAGAGAGAGAGACAGAGAGAGAAAGAGGGAGAGAAAGAGAGAGAGAGAGAGAGAGAGAGAGAGAGAGAGATAATGGGCAAAAATGGCCTCTAAGGGAGAGATCCAAGGACAAAACTTCTCTTCTGCTGTCATCTGTTGGGGCAGCAGCATCAGAACCAGGAACCTGAAAACAACCTGATAAAGAAGGCTGCTTCCGGTTCTGGTTTTGTTCTTGGGACGTCTATGGAACCTCTGGAGATGACAATGAAAAGAAGGATTTTACATAAAAATTAAGAAAATTATGAACAACTCTGACCTGAGACTTCATGAGACTGTCTTGTGAAACCAGTGTCTTCAGTCGGAAGCTTTTTCAGATTCACTATAATACAGACTGCTACAGGAGATCCTTCCAACAGCCATCACTATCTCTACAATAACTCTTGGAAGAACTGGAATTAATATGATTTACAACAACATTTAATTTTCCTTTAGGATCAATAAGGAATTTTTGAATTTGAATTTGAAACCACTGCTGGAAAAATGAAGGCAACTCATGTTTAAGGAGAGCATTTTTGAAAAGAAGCAGATCTAATGATCTGTCTCACATATAGCAAAGAAAAACATTGATGATCTTGAAGACTTTTGTGAAAATATTCTGTGGACTGATGAGACAAAGGTGAAACTGATAAAAGTGACTGAGATGTTGTGCATGGCCATAAAACTGACACTTATGCTTAAAAAACCCTTAAAATACTTTTTCATGCCACTGTTGATGCCGAAAAATCCCAACATTTTTCACACTGATTCCGGCAGAGCAGAACAAGGTCAGTATGCACACTGGATACGTTTTTCAGTCTGATGTAAAACTCCTGCTGGTAGTGACACGGCAGTGGGATTTATTTCTGAGGAAGATCAAACAAGCTTCAACTTGTGATAGTTTATTTCAAATATTTCTTGTCGCTTGCTCTCTTCAGTAAATATGGTAACATGTAATACTGTTGTCATGGAAAAAGGTAAATGTTTTGACAACATACATGACTTGTGCACTGAACAGGGATATGCTGAGCTGAGCCTTCAGTGTTGGTTGATGGGCGCTGCTCCTGGCTACTAAACAGGTAAATGGGATCAGATGGTAGGTGAACGTTGTCGGTTCCCACAGATGCTGTGAGCCCTGCTGTCTCTGCTGTGATCCGTCACGCTGCACCACACACACTCAGCTGGTGTGTTTGCAGCGTGTCAGACTCGGTTCACCCCTTTTGTTCAACCTCAAGACTATATTTAGCCTCTTCTCAGAAATACTCCCCTCACACATGAGTTGAGTTGCATTTCTGAATGATTACTTGATGGTATATAGGAAGGATTAAGATGTCAGATTATTAGGACTTTAAAGAAATTGTACATTTGCAAAGCTCCTTTCTCCAGCCCACTCCTCTTCGGCTGCTGGCTCTTGGTCTTCCCCAGTACACACAACCCATGAAAGGAGCCATTTAATTGAGAGAGTTTCTCTTGGGAAAAAGCCAGCAGACTGTGGAGTCTTTTTGGGAGGTTTGAAAGCTTCAGTAAATGGTTGTTTATACAGAGAAGCTGTTCTGTCTTAGAGATACTGGGTTTGTTGTACCTGTTTGTTTCGATGCAGGCACTCAAGCTTTGAAAAGGTGCAAAGCCGCACTCAGTACTCTGGTTCTGGAGTGGAGGAACAGAACTGTAGAACTCCAGACAATAAACAACCAGCTGCATGAGGCCTGCAATGATAACCTCCATTCAACGTATTTAAAGCAATAAACAGTGAAACTGAACACCAGGAAGACTATCATGTTCCTTGTGTCATCCTTAGCTCTTAGCATTGATATAAATGCTTCATGTTAGAGCTGGAACCTGGTGCTCTGCTAGGCTGATACCTGGGAAGACCTACGATCATCACTGTCTGTTTTTTATTACGTTCTGATTACAAAAAACAGAGCTCAGCTTGTAGTATACTTTTGTACATTCTTCATGTACAAAAATATTTGTACATGTTATCAAATATTTGCTTCTTGTGTACAGTTACGGAAAAAGAAGACTTCTTTCTTTTTGTGTTATCCACATTAAAAACAAGATCATCCTTCATCAAGATGAAAAGTTAATTTCGAAGTAAATAGAAACCAGTTGAGTATAAACTCATCTGCCCTGTGATAAAAGCCTTAAAGGTTTGCTAAAGAACACTGGAGAACAACCAGCATCATAAAGACCAGTGAACACAGCAGACAGGGAAACTGTGGATAAGTTTCCAAGTAGAGTTTGGTTCTAAAACAAATTCTCAAGCTTTGGACGTCTCACAGAATTCTGTTCTATCCATCATCTGGTCATGGAAACAGGTTTGATCAACTGCAGGCCAAACAAGGCATGAGCGACGACCTAAACCGACAAGAATAATGTCACCAGCTAAAAACATGGCACAAAGGGTCCCATCTGGGATCTGAAAGAGTCCTTGTGTCCAAACATCCAAGGCCTTTTGCCTGCCTTCCTCCTTCAGGAACACTCAGCCCAGCTGTGGAGGCCATGGTTCTAGAATCCTGTGGCAGACAGAGAGAGAGCAAGAAGAGTTGGAGCAATCTCCCTCCTTGCATAAGATCCTGAGATCAATAAGGTCATACAGCTTGAGTGGATTGGTATGTCATTATGATTTGTCTCCAGGTCTTTAGACAGTGTGCTCTTATCTCTGGTTGAAAAATCCTCTCAGTGCTGAGAAACAGATTAAACTCCCGGCTTTTTAAATGTACACAAATCAAGGTTTAATCGGAATACAAAATAATTCATATTTATAATTTAATTAATGTTGGACTATATGACACAGATCTACATAAGTACTCTGCAGTAGTTTAATTGAACAGCTAATATAAGATCCACCAACAAACCTCTGAGGTTTTCACTAAACGACTGTAATTATACTGAGAAGAAATCATTCACATGTGGACTCTAACAGGTAGGTGATGTTTGAAGACAAGTGGCAGAAATTTTTATTTTATTCCATGTATCATTTTATGTGTTTTGATATTTTTATTTAGTCAATCACCTTGCAGCAAGAAGGTTTTGGGTTCAATTCCCAGCCCGGGGTCTTTCTACATGGAGTTTGCATGTTCTCCCTGTGCATGGTGGGCTCTCTCCGGGTACTCTGACTTCCAAAAACATGACTGTTAGGTTAATCGGTCTCAAAATTCTCCCTAGGTGTGTATGTGTGTGTGTGTATGGTTGTTTGTCCTGCCTGTCTCTGTGTTGCCCGGCGACAGATTGGCGACCTGTCCAGGGTGTACCCCGCCTCTCACCCGGAACGTTAGCTGGAGATAGGCACCAGCAACCCTCCCGACCCCACTGAGGGACGAGGATGTTAGAAAATGAATGAATGGATGGATTTAGTCAATCATATTAAATTCCAATCACATAAATTAAAAGTTGTAGTTGTAGGGTAACAAAATGTCGAAAAGATCAAGGAGTATAAATACTTTTGCAAGGCTCAGTAAATATAACGGAACAGAGATCACTGAGATGATTAGTCTGTGATATGTTTCGTGTGTGAACTTGCCAGAGTACGTCATTTTTAAAATTATTCTAATAGCATTAAAAAGGCATATATGGGAAAAATTTATATATATTTTTAATTAGGAATTAGCAATTAATGAACACTAACATTACTATTCCCTCTACACACAGACACCCATACACACACATGTAGCATTCAATGCTTGGGAGTTCTTTTCTTTAACCCCAAAAGGAGGAAACTGCTACATGAGAGCTCGACTGAAGTGTATTGATTTTCTGGCACCGCCTTGCCTCGATCAAGAAATGCCAATACGAGGATTCCACCCCGACTCTCTGGTTCATGTTGAGTTCACTTGTCATTTTCTATAATTCTGACAAAATCAAGATGCTTAACCGTGATGTAGTTAGACATGCTGGGCCGCCCTCAGGCTTTCTAATTGAATTAGGTGTCTGCGTTCTGCCATTTGGTACCAGTCTAAAGTATTCCCATGATTCAATCGGGGCAGAAGTTTAGTGTTTAAAGAGGGGATTGGGGAACAAGAACAATGCTGCGGTTCATAAATCCAGTAATTAGATGTATCTAAGCTTTTCCACAGCAAACATATCACTTTTATAGAGATATAATAAATAAATAAATACTGGGAGAAGCTGGTCAGGTCAGATAAGCTGAAAGCTGAACTTCTGGATGTGGATGCAGACATGCTGATTAGACGGTGGATTGTTCTGTCAGAGTCTCTATCTGATTATTTGCACTTTTTGCTCCTTTGCTCTTGTTTATGTTGTGGGTCAGATTTTCTTAGGCTTCTCTGATAGATATAATATAGATATAATAAAGTATTCATATCGTCATGACTCTTTATTTGCCTCTCATCAAATTATGATAGGTCTTTAACTATACCATTAAGAGCTGAGCTAATTGACCCAATTTGGTCGCTGATGGGCAGCTTTCATTTACAAGGTTCCAGCCTCCTCCAACTACTAATAAGTTCAAGAACTTTATCAATTTTGCAGCAGAACCTCCCAGAGGAAAGAGCTGCAAATACAGTGTGATGTGTCGACTGGATTTCTGATTTCCTGTGGACTTCTCAGTGGATACAGTGAATGCTTGATGCTCTCCTGGTTTTCTTTAGATAGGAACTTTTAAAACTATTTTGAGCATACTGTACTGTTTGATAACTAGGATCACTTGGAATGTATGTGTGATTGAATTGAAATGATTTGGTGTAAAGTGTCTTGAGTTGATATTTGTTGTGAAGTGGTGCAACATTAATAAGCTGAAATGAATTGAATTGAACTGAACTAAATATGATGTGGTACCTACCTGTATGTTTGTTATGATGTCACTGCCAAACTTACTATTGCTTTCCTGTTGCAAATCAATATTTTTACACCCCTTAGTGTCATTAAGTTTATTAACTCCATAAAGAAAGCATGGTATGTTTTTTTTATTTATTGGGTTCCTTTTGCTGACCTTGCAATATTAAACATTCATAAATGTTCATTTATACAGCACCAATTCACAACATGCAGTCTCATGGCATACATTGTTTGTATTTTTAATTAGTTCTAATTCAGAGCAGAACCTTGAAACTGATAAGTTCAAACACGTTCCATACTTAATTCTGCTGTCTTCCAGAGATAATCAGTGTTCTGCACAAAGCGATCATGAAACACTGACAGTCATTTTCTTTGCTGTTTGGGTTTCATCACACTCACTGGCTGTGTGACAGCCTCAGAGTGTGCACCATCATATTCATGTTTAAGATGGCTATCGATACAACAAGAGTGGAGGGAGAGATTAGCTGACTTTATGTGCTAATCCCTGTGAAATGACAGGCCCTGGAGGCCCTTCTGATCAGGCCTCACCGTGTGAAGCCCCCTCAATGCCCATTAATCCCTCCCCAAGCCACAGAGAAGCCTGCCTGACTGATGGGCAGCTCCCTTCAGTGCAGACACCAGGCTTCTGCCTTTCAAACTGTTGATCATTGGCAGGACTGGGAAGACGGCTGCTGGGTTAAGGGGCTAAGGGGCTGAGGTGATGGTTTAGTGGGGATAGCTGAAGAAAAAAAAACTGATTTCACACAGCAGTGCTCCTTCAGCTTTCTGAAAACGTTCTTTCTTTAAGGCTAAATTAAATTAAAACAAAACTGTGTTTCATATTTGTGCAATGCATCATACATAACTCTGACTAAACCATCAGACTGATCTTTGTAAATGCTCATTAAAAAGTCATAAATTAAATGAACGCTCAATAGAAAAGCTGACTGTTAGAAGTGTGGCTATATTGTAGCAACTGTGGATTTACCTCCTGAACATGGCAGCCACTTTGGTTTCAGGAAACACTGAGTGCACCAGGCAGGCAGCCTGCACAGGCAGCAAACCTCTGTAAGCCATCCAAATAGGCGGCACAGTTTGAGATGGAGGAAAGCGCTGCATCAAGATGTGTTTGGGTTTGTACCCTGATCCAGGCTGAGGTTTGGCTTGGAGAACTAAGCCTCCCCACAACACCCTGCTGTCCCCAGTGAGAGGGAGAAGTTAGAAGACTGCGCCGCAAAGTAGGGATAGGCAACTATCCTATAGTTAAATAAATACATTTTGCGATTTATGTATTTATTTTACAGTGTTGTCCAGCATTTCAGCAATCAGAATTGTTCTCAGAGTGTCTAACCAATTTTGTTTCACAAGTGGAGCATTACAGCTTTCACCACTTGATATTTAAACTTTATTATCTGCTTCAGGCTTATTTCAGTTGCAACAAACATGGAAATGAAATGGAAAGAAGAAAATAAGTGGGGAGAGATTAATTGTCATGAAAATAAACTCATCAAATGTTAGCAAACCTCAAAACTGTCAGTGCTACCAATAGTACTGTTCAGCGAGTGCGCAAGATCTCTTTAGTTTTCTGCTATTTTCACTGACAGTATCAAAATTTAAGGATAATCGGTTCCTCTAATTGTTTGTACTCTGCCTCTCAGTCAGTGACTGCTGGAGATCGGCAGCTGCCCCAGTCAACCCTCTAGTCCAGAGGTGGGTAACTCCAGGCATGGGGGGCCTGTGTCCTGCAACCTTTAGATGTGTCTCTACTTCAAAAACACCTGAGTGTTTAAGGGGAGTTTTTCCTCCCCACTGCTGCTACATTCATGCTCGATATGAAGGGTTGCTGCAAGGAATCGCTACATTCTGGTCCAGAAGGAGTCAGTGACTTGATGCAGTCTGCTTTGTTTCCTAAGACAGGAAACTTTTTAACCTAATTGCATAATAAACTGAACTTGACTGCACTATTTGATAACCAGCATCATCTGGAAAGGATGTACTGGATTTTGATCCTGTCTGTACGATTGGGTTGAATTAAGAACCTGAACAGCTGCTCTGATCTTAAAGAAAACTGTAAATTGGCTGATTGATGCATCACTAGCTGAAAGGCTGTGAAGGTTTATCAATGATCCGTAACAATTCAGTTCATCTAGCAGGGCTTCTGTTTTTCTATTAGGTTATTTCCAAAGTCCCTTCTAGTTCTAATGTGTCTGTTGTCTTGGTGACCCATCTCAGTTCTTTTTGCACAAAAATAACTCAACGTATCATCATGTTAGATGTATGATCAGCATAAGACATGATCTGACTGGAACTGAAAACTTGCCAGTGTTTCACAAGAGACAGAAAAGCAAACAGTGGAGCCAGTGTTCTGTTGAGACACGTAGACAGAAGTCTAATTACTGCTTCTCCATCGACCCACATTTTCAGCAGGGACACACTGCTGAAGGGATGCAGGCCATAAGAAACAAGAAGCTCACTTTATATCCTGTCAGTTAGAGATGTGTCTTCTGTCCATTCCGCTTGGCCAGGAGAAGACATCATCAACAAATCAGTCAGTGTTTATTAGCTGCTGTACTACAGCTGTAAACAACATGTGAGCTTGACACAGTTAACTGTGCTGTCATTAATAGGGCTGATCGTGCTGAAGATGGTTTCCTTCATTCACTTTCTGTTCACCTATTTTTAGGTGGAGCAGAGTTTGCTTTTTTGGTTCCCATCTGAGTTCAATTATCCATTCACATCTCCTCAGACAAACTGGACTTCCTAGACAAAAGAGCTGGAGTTTGATCTCAGCAGACTGAACACGGCTGCTGTGAATACATCCTAAACATCCCAGTTGTTCCCTAACCAGACGCTGACCTCATACAGGCTTGTTTGTCCTGTTCCCTGCATCATCAATTGCTCATTATTTCTTAGCTGTTTCTTGTATCTGCTCATTAAAGAGATAATTAGCATTTGAATTTAGGAACTCAGAGAGCTGGCAGCAGTTTGAAGCACTAGAAGCAGCTGAAAATGGAAATCACTTATCTCCATGCAGATGACTGCAGAAACTTACTGGCATCTGCCAGCGTTCATCATGAAATTCAAATTACTGAACAATATTGTTCAAAACTGATTCGATTTTTTACCCCAAACTTTCAACTCTTACATTGATGTTGTGCATTGGTATTTGTTCTCTTCTTCTCTTAGTTGTAAATTTGATCCTGTCATTTTCTTCTGGCCTTCTCATTTCATTAAGATATTATATGATTCATCAACACTGGCTGGGGCATAGTTTTGACAGGGAATGAAAATAAAACATGGTTTTAAGATTTTTATGAATAAAAATTTCAAGTGTGGAGAGCATTTGTACACTGTAAAAAAAGTCAGTAAATTTACGGTAACAAACGGTAAAAGACCAACAGTTACTGACTGTCATATCCAAAAACATTTCATTACTGTAGAAATTACATGGAACTACCGTAAGTCGAAACTGCAAAGAAAGTCAGTAAATTTACGGTAAGAAAATTGTGAAATACCAACAGTTACTGACCATAATATCCAAAACATTTTGTTATCGTAGAAATACATGGATTTACAGTAAGTCGACACTGCAAAAAAAATCCGTAAATCTATGGTAAAAAATGGTAAAATACCAACTGACTGTAATATCCAAAGCATTATACTACTGTAGAAAATACATAACTCAATAAACATATATCCTAAGTAATTTTGATAGTCATGAATGTAGAAAATACAGAAATATATTGTAAAAATATAAGTAATTGTAAAGTTCATAAAAATATATTGTAATATTGCCAGCAGTTAATTACCCTAAACTTAACAGTACTAATCAGCCAAAATTACAAATTTTGCTGATATTTATATCTACAATGTAAAACCGTAAACAAGACTGCAAAAGTCATTTTTACAAAGAACAGAATGCTGGTGTGATATTTTGGTTTCTTTTTTAATAATGCCTTTAATACACCAAACTGAAATCTCAACAGTAGACCAGGCATCGATCTGGCAAACCACCGATTGCAAAGCAAACTCCTACAGCCAACGCCACCATCATTTATAAGAACATATGATTAAATGACCCATTTGAGATTAATTTTATGCCAACCATAGATGTCTTATACATTAAGAGAACTGTATGTTAGCCCCTCTTGCTTGGATGACGCTGAAGTTGGTTTTCAATTGCTGCTTCCAATTTGGGAAATGGCTAAAGTGCAATTCTACCTAATTTTTTACTACCATCAGCATCTTTAATTTACTTTAGCTAAAAAACTACAACACCTAGACCAGGGGTTCACCAACTCCAGTCCTCCAGTTCTACCATCCTGTAACTTTTAGATGCATCTCTGCTCAAACACACCTGGATCAAATAAACTGCTCGTTTCCAGCCTATTGCAGAGAGGAATGAATGCTGGTGAGGGAATTCAGACATTTTGGAGCAGAGGTGAATCTAAAAGTTGCAGGATGGTAGCCCTTGAGGACTGGAGTTGGTGACCCCTGACCTAGACTCTTCTGGACTAGATTATTCTCAACTCATATCAGAATATTTAAAACCAAGTGTGGGATTTGTGAAACCTTTATTTGATTTGTGAAACTTCAATAAAGAACAATTCTAGTGTTACCCAAAATCATACAAGTTGTGAAGTCGCCCTTCATTGAAGTTTCACAAATCCCACACTTGGTTCTAAATATTGTGGAGAATAGTCTAGAGTTTTTCATTTTGTTATTGTGATAAATAGCAGGGTTTACAGTAAATAGAGACTGTTATTTGTCATGTAAACAAATAATTGTATAGTTTGTATTACTGCTTGATCCTTCAGCATCAGCAGCAAGATTATTTTATGAACTCTGTTCCTGTAGTTGAGCGTGGCTCAGGATACTGTGGTGTCCTGAAATGGAGTCTTGACTGAAGTTCAGGCTGGAAGACTCTTTTGACGCACCTGGCCCTGCTATCAGTGCCTCCCTCTCCGCACCCGGACCTATCAACGCAGGTCCAAGCCTCACTCCAGCCAATCATCGCCCAGGCTCTGGTTCAAAAGGACCTTCACTCCCAGCCTCCTCCGCTTACCAGCCCCGATCAACCGCTTTTTGCCTCGATCGTCCTGGCACGCATTTCCTCATGTCCGACTCCGACTTCGTTCCCGGCTCTCCAGCTACCTCCCTGCAAGACCCCGTCCCTCCGTCCTTCCCCCCCGTGCGCCGTAGCGCTCGCCTGGCTACCCGCCCGGATCCCCCGTCTCCTGCTTCAGCCCTCAGGTCGAGAGGGGTCACGCCCACCCCGGGCCTCCGGTCCTCCCAGATCGCTTCTCTCGCCGCCCTTCTGCCTTCCAGGGACTCCTCTCCTCACCCTTTCGCTCGTTCCCCCTCGCCACCCCCGACCAGCAGGAAGCGAACCTGCAAATCCGCCGATCCACCGGCCAAACGTGGCAGAGGACGCCCAGCCTCCTCCCCACCAGCTCAGCGCGCCCAAGGCCCTTCTCCTCGCCCGACTCAGGACTCTGCTCTTCATACCCCGGACCTCAACCGGGGAAGGCCCGGTCCCTCTTCAGACCTCCATTTCCACCCCCCACCCCTCACCCCCTCCTCGGCCCAGCCGCACCTACTCACCGACTCGTTCGCCGCCTCCATGAACTCCCTTCAGCGTTCCATTACCTCGCTCTCCGCTCTACTGCTCCAGACCACTGCCGGCTTCGCCGCCACGTCCTCTGCCCCCGCCATCAGCGCTTTCGCCCCCCCCCCTCAACCCGCCCTCCTTCCTCCCAACTCGGCGTTCACCCTCGCCAACGCCCATCCGGCGCCACCTACTGGTAAGTCTATCTCTCCTCTTTCCCCTTCTCGCTCACTCTTTAAATCCACTGAGTCGTTCCCCCCCCCCACACTCTCCATCTTCCAGGCTCGTCTTATACGCCAGTCTATGCCAACATATCTCCCCGGCTTCGCTCCAAAATACTCCAGGGCCAGCTCATAAATCTGGCTTCTATCATCCTGCCTTCCCCCGAAGTCGACCAGCACGTCGCTTCTTCGGAACAGTTCACGGCTATTCTCAAAACGTCCGACCCCCGTCTCTCCAAAGACCTCTCTATGGGCCAATTCGTAGCCGCTTTCAGCATCTATAGAGACGTCATTTGTTCTGTCTACCCCGACCGTCGAATCGAATTAGATGCCTACCTTGCTCTTATTGCTGATCTCCACATCCAATATGGCAGGTCGCTGTTCTATCAATACCACAAAGCCTTCGCTTCCAAAGCAGCCGCAGTCCTTTCCCGCTCTGGTCAGCGCCTAGACTGGTCTATTTTAGACACGGAAATCCTCATCATGCTTACCCACGCAGTCACCTGTAATCTTTGCGGTTCCTCCGGGCACCAGAGCTCCTTTTGTCCGTCTCTCCCCTTTAAAGCCAACCGCTCCACCGCCGCTCCTTCGCATTCTATTCCTCCCCTTCTCCCGACAGATCGCCACGGCAGGACAGTCCAGGTATTCAACCGAATGCCGATTTGCAATAATTTCAACGAAAGCGTCTGCTCATTTCCCGCCTGTGCTTTTCTCCATGTATGCAGCCTCTGCGCCGAAGCCCACCCCAAGTCAGTCTGCCCCCGCCGCCCGTTTCCAATGAAAAACCGTCGAGATTCCAAGTTTTAGTTTCTCAGCACCTCTCTACTCCCATACACGTCTCAGTACTAGCGTCTCTTCTCCAGTTCCACCCCGATCGCACCTTCGTTAATTTTCTAATCTCCGGTCTTTCTCAGGGCTTTCTGATCGGCGCCCCTCAGTCCCCCTTCCCTTCCCTCTCTATCCCTAACCTTCAATCCGCGCTCCAAGAACCGGCAGTCGTTTCTTCGCTCCTCCAAAAGGAGGTGTCCAAAGGCTACGCTATCGGCCCCTTTAGATCCCCCCCTTTTCCCCGCTATCGCGTTAATCCCCTCGGAGTCGCTACTCGCAAATATTCGGGGAAAAAACGGCTGATCTTGGACCTGTCTGCTCCCCACTCAGGTCCCCACGCTAGCATAAACGGTCTCATCCCAAAACCGCCCTTTTCTCTTTTTTACGCTTCCGTCGATCACGCTATCTCGCTCATTAAAACGGCCGGGCGGCGCGCCTGGCTCGCCAAAGCCGACATCACAGACGCTTTTAAGATCATGCCTGTGCATCCGTCCCAGTGGCATCTGCTGGGAGCCCGATGGGAAGGCAAATATTATTTTTTCGTGCGCCTTACGTTTGGTTGCAGGAGCAGTCCCCACCTATTCAACACGCTGTCAGAAGCTCTCTGCTGGATTCTCCTTAACGTCTCAAGACTCCCCTCCGTGCTCCATCTCCTCGATGATTTCCTGCTCATCGATTCCTCCTCTTCCCCCCCACCTCGCTGCAAACCCTGAAAGACCTCTTCCTCCGCGTCGGCGTTCCTCTCTCCCGCGAAAAAACTCTCGGCCCATCCACTAAGCTCGAATTTCTCGGCATTAACCTCGATTCCGATCAGATGCTAGCTTCCCTGCCCGAGGACAAATTGGCCCGCATTCGTCAGATCTCCCGCAGTCATCTTTCATCCTCCGTCCTGTCCAAACGCGACCTTCTCTCGCTGCTCGGGCACCTCAACTTCGCTATGCGCATTATTCCGCAAGGGCGCTCCTTTATCTCCCGGCTTCTTGATCTCGCTAATTCGGTTCCTCACCTGCTCGATCAGGTCTCTCTGGACGACGGCTGCCGCTCCGATCTCTCCTTCTGGTCCGAACTGCTAGACCGCTGGAACGGGATCTCTTTTTTTTACGAGGACGTCATCTCCCCCGCCGACGCTATGCAGTTCTTCACAGACGCGGCGCCTTCGGCGGGCTTCGGCGGTTTTTTCCAGGACAGATGGTTCGCTGTGAAATGGCCCCCCCTTTTTCCTCGCTCCGAATCCTCGGCTTTTTATGAAATCATTCCCATCGCTGCCGCTTGCTGCGTCTGGGGACATTTATGGGTTCGCAAACGTATCGTCGTTTTCTGCGATAACACCGCTGTCGTGGAGGCCATCAATAAAGGTCGCTCCTCCTCTAGTTCTATTATGCCTTTTCTACGCCGTATTACATGGCAATCCGTGATCCATAATTTTATCATCTCCGCGCGTCATGTCCCGGGCCACGCTAATGCTAGCGCTGACGCTCTGTCTCGCCTTCGTTTCCAGACTTTCCGTCAACTCTGCCCGTCAGCCAGCCCCTTTCCAACTCCGGTGCCCTCTCTCGGGAGCCTCCGCCTGGACTAGTTCCCGCCTCCCTCTTCCCCCTGCTGCAGTCAGCCAAATTTCACATCAAGAATGGCTTAGCCCCCTCCACGTTAAAATCCTACTCTTACGCTTGGTCCAAATTCACTAAATTCTGCTCCTTTCACCGAGTTCCCCCGTTACCCATCTCCATCAACACTGTCCTGGCCTTCGCTACTTTCTGCCTCGAGCACTCTCGTTTTAAGCCTTCGTACATTCGCAGCCTCCTGGCCGGCGTCAACTTCTTCTCGCAGCTTCACCAGCCCCTCCCTTCGCTAAGCCTTTTTTCCAACCACGCCGTGAAACTCTTTCTGAAGGGCATATCTAAACGGCATCCCACCCTCCCTGATAGGCGTCTACCCATCACTCTCCCCATCCTCAAAGACCTGCTCATCGCCCTTCAGTTAAAACCCTACTCCCCCTATCTGAAATCTCTCCTCTCAAGCTCGTTTCTTTTGGCTTTTTACGGCCTCCTCCGCCTGGGCGAGTTCTCCACCCCAGATTATTCTTTCGTCCCCTCCCAAGATCTAGCGGTCTCGGACCTCAAGTTCCACCCCGACTTCTACAGCCTGTCTCTCAAACATTCCAAGTCCAGGGGCGCGTGCACCATCGTTGTGGCTCGCACCTACGGCCCTTTCTGCCCCTTCCGCGCCATGTTCAAGTTTGCGCTCCTACGTCACAAGTTAACTCCCCCTTCCGGGCCCCTGTTCATCACTCCCGAGGGCCACCCCATGTCCGCCTCCTGGTTCGTTAACCACCTGAGGGAGCTCCTGGCTTCATGCAACCTCCCGCCCAATCAGTTCTCAGGCCACTCTTTTAGAATAGGGGCCACCACGTCTGCAGCCGCTCAGAGCATCCCCGCCACGACCCTTCAGCAGCTCGGACGATGGTCGTCCTCAGCGTTCTCAGCGTACATCCGCCCAGACGTCACCTCTGTACTCGCAGCCCAATGTTCTCTCAGTGCCTAGGTAAGCACTGCGCATTCGCTGGTGGTGGTTGGTCATCCTGGCCTTCGTTACCCATCCTCTAAGCATCCCCCTCGTCCCCCCTTTTTCTCCTTGTCCTTTCTTCCCCTTTTAGGCCTCATCTTCACTCATCTCCATCCCTCTTCATCCTCTACCGTCTCCCGTGAGTTGATCCCATCGTAGCTTTTAGCCCTAGTAATCTCCAAACTTTCTTTTTTCCTCTATCCCACCCCTCTTTCCCCATCCCCGTGCAGCCCGGCCAAGGTAACGTTTGTCTGTAGAAACCCTCCCACATCGCGCCTTAGCTCCACCCATCTCTACCTCAGGCCCTCCTCTACCTTCTCCCTTAGCTAATTAGCTTCATGCCCCATCAGCTCCCTCTTCCGGCACCTCACCTTTCACCCCAGTTAACAGCAGCTGGCCTTCATCTACCAGCCTCTCGCCAACATATGCTCCGGCGTCCCCTGCTGGCCTTCATCTACCAGCGCTAAACCTTTATCGCTCCAGTCACCAGTAGCTGGCCTACATCTACCAGCGCTAAACCTTTATTGCCCCAGTCACCAGTAGCTGGCCTACATCTACCAGCCTCTCGCCAACATACGCTCCGGCGTCCCCTGCTGGCCTTCATCTACCAGCATCCCCTCGCTCTGCGCCCAGCGGCAACCTCTGCTGGCCTACATCTCCCAGCAGCCAATCACTACCGCTCCGGGGCGCCCCCTTTTTGGCCCTTATCCACCTCACTCCTTATCGAGTCCCTAGTTTCCTCCTCTAATGCCTAAGTCACCTCCTTATTTTTGCCTCCTCCCGTTCCTAAGTCACTCTCGAAACCCTGTACGAGCACCTCCTTCCCAGGCTTCTGCCCCGGCCTCTGCCCCGTTTTGGGGGGTTTACATTCCCTCGCTGCATCAGGAATGTTCATCGAGCTTATCGAAGTCCAGCTCGACGTCCCCGGCCGGGGCCTGATCGCCAAAGAACTTCGTGTTTATTTTCATGTTATTTTTGTCATTAAACCCTTTTAACTGCTTCCCTCTCTCCGTCTAAGTCTCTCCAGATTGAAATGGAGTCTTGACTGAAGTTCAGGCTGGAAGACTCTTTTGACGCACCTGGCCCTGCTATCAGTGCCTCCCTCTCCGCACCCGGACCTATCAACGCAGGTCCAAGCCTCACTCCAGCCAATCATCGCCCAGGCTCTGGTTCAAAAGGACCTTCACTCCCAGCCTCCTCCGCTTACCAGCCCCGATCAACCCACCGCCACCCCACCTCCACCTTCAGCTCCCGGCTCTCAGGCCTCATCATCCTCTGACCGCCGCCACCAGCACAGGCCCCGGGGGGTTTACATTCCCTCGCTGCATCAGGAATGTTCATCGAGCTTATCGAAGTCCAGCTCGACGTCCCCGGCCGGGGCCTGATCGCCAAAGAACTTCGTGTTTATTTTCATGTTATTTTTGTCATTAAACCCTTTTAACTGCTTCCCTCTCTCCGTCTGAGTCTCTCCAGATTGAACTCAACACAGTAAAGTCACAGCGCACTAGCTAAGGCTGCTAACTAGCAGGTGCTAGCTCAGGGTGCTGAGAGCCCAGTAGGCCTGGTCCTTGTCAGGATGCAGCTACTGTCTTTGAAATCAAGTTTCTGCTACTTTTGCGCGTTCAGGAGGAGAAGGAGGAGGACAACACATCTCTGCATCACAGGTGAGCCCCTTTCACGGTTTTAACTGAAGTTAGCTAACTGTTTACTAACTGATAAAGAAATGTGTAATTTCTTAGCCATGCTGTTTATGTACATGCACTGCAGCTAGATATTTTTACTATATGGAACATTTAATTTTCCAAGACGCAACACTTCCATTAATGTTTCTGTAGGAACGACTGCATAGATTATATTTCTGGTCTACTTTAGACTGCATGTGCTTAAAGTTATTGTTAATGGCAGAAGCAACTTTTTCAAGTTTGGTTCAGTAATTTGAATTACTTTGAGTGTGAAATGTTCATGCATGCAAGTTAATCTGTGAAGAACACCTTAGCTTTTGTTTCAATACTTTGGTAATACTTAGAAGTATAAAGCTTGGCATCAGAGCTAATATTTAATATTTTCCTTTGACCTCTCGACTCTCACCCCCAAAATACTTGCACTAAAGTCACTGGGTCCATGACAGTTGAAGGGTTTTAAGAGCATTTAAATATTAATATTTTACAGTTTTTCTCAGTTTGGGTGCATCTCTCAGAACAGAATTGAAATTCTTAAAACTACCTGTTCAATCTTCAAATTACTGTCACTTCTGCACATCATAAAATGAGTTGCTCATTCCTTTTGCAAGTTTTGCTTTTGTAGATCATGTAACTGATTATGTACACTTGTCTGCTTTTCCCCCGTTGTAATTTGCTTTTATCGTGTTGATCAAAAAATGTTAAACGTGTCTGTGTTGAATTCTCAACTTCCAAAACAGCATAAGTTCATTGTGTAAGTCTTAACATGCATAAGTCTTAAAGTTGTCATAATCTCAATCATATTTTAATTAATTTATAATTGATTCTTTCCTAAATCTGTCCTGAATTGGTAAATTGCTCCCAAGTGAGTCCTGAGTTTCTCTAACAGGTCAGTGTATGAACCATTAGCTCAACCAATGATCAACCAGTTTTCTGAAACAGATTGAAGGTGCATCTTGTGAACCATCAGTTGGCAACAATATGCTCTATATAGCCAGAACACAACACAATGTTACATGTCTGAGAACTGATGAACAAGTATCTGGACAGAGTGAACAGCCAGAGAGAAGAAGAGGAGTGAGGATGAGGAGGAAATAGTTGGGAGGAAAGCAGAAGAAGAGTCAGAAGAGGCTGAGGACATCTGCCAGTTTCCATCAGTCCAACATCAGGACATGGCTGCGACCCACAACATGATGCTGATGGAGGTCCTCCCACCCTACTGTTCATTCATACCCCCACTGAGGAACCTTTGTCAGCATGATAATGGCAATTAAAATGTAATGTAATTATGTAATTTCTACAGGACTGTACAGTTTTCCATGAGGAGATTGTCCTGTGGTTCCTTTTCTACTTGTTTTGTTCTCTGTATTTCTGTCTTTTTCTTTCTGAATCACCAAGGCATGGTCCATCAATAAATTACAGCAAAAGCGTAAATGTGAATTTTGTAGCCTCTTCCCATGACTAATCAATTTGACCGTCTTATCTGTACATAGAGAAACTATAACTTATTATTTTGAGTTACTGATATGTTAACTGACAGAGTTTTAAGAGCTGAACTAAGGATTTTTCAAGCAAACAAATGCTATTTTTGCTGTTTCTACAAATTGTTTTGAGAAATGCGTTTACTGTTTTGTAAATGCCAACAATGACTTGAGAAATGCACCAAAAGTGACTGAGAAAATCTAACGTAGCATAAATTGTCTCAGGTGTATCTATTTGTTTGCCTGTATGAAAAGTGTTCACATTTACAGCTTTGTTTCTGCTAGCTTGCAGGAATTGTAACTTACATAAATGGTTGAAGACAACCTATTGGCCTTCATGAGACTCGGATAAATGGTAAGTATCTATTTCATAAATTGCCTAAAACAGTTATATACGTTTTTATTTGTGGTTTTTGTTTATGTATTTTGTCTGGTTGCAGAGAGAAGATTTAAGAACTACTGACTTTTCAGTCAGAAATGATCACACCGCCTGGTTGAAGTACCAGTCTCCATATGTAAGTCAGCAAAGGTGAAACAAACATTTAAGTGAATGGTGCATTTATAAGATGTTCATGTAGTGCATCTTTCTAACTTTTGCTTTGTTTGTTTTCCAGCAGAGAGGAAACATCTGATTGACAACATGTGAGTCTCAATTTCAACCTGTGACTGGGAAGACTACAACCATCCTGAGCAAAGTCTGAACTCAGTGACTTGTTACTCTCAACCCAGAACAAGAATCGTTTTATCACCGGTTTTTCTTCTACAATAGGTTATCTCTTATGTCGACACATGCTGTGTTTTTTTGTTTGTTTTGTTTTCCAGATCTCAGTAATACCGTGAGGAAACTGGACAGAAAATAGAATTGGTTCTTTTTTTATCTGAATTTTTAAATAGAAATTGTTTCTTTAAGTGTATTACTTGTAATCTGTATTTTTGTTTAATTTGAATTTATTTTCTTAACTTTCTGTATAGAAATGCTGACAATTTACACTTCCTTGTGTGTTGTACTATAATTTTTATGGTAAAATTCTGGTAAGAACAGTGACCAGTAATTTACCATAAGGTTTTTTTTTGTTTTTTTTTACAATAAAATGTCAATATATCATACAGTCTGGCCGTGTTTTTCACTTATGTAGATATTAGGCCTCAGGCAGTATGATCGTATTTAGTACGGCAAAACCACATTTTAATTTTTTTTAACCTATTTTAGGAAATACGGTATTTTACCGTATTTGGGAAATACGGCAAAAAACTGGCAGTTTTGGTTGCCAGAATTTTACCGTATAAAGACGGTAAAATTCTGGCAACTCAGCTGCCAGTTTTTTACCGTAAATTGAGGCCGTTTTTTTTTCACAGTGTATTTGTACTGATCATTCAGCTCATATAGATGAAACCACTAGTCTGTCATGATGGTTCTCAACCACATGTTTCCTTTAATTAATATTCCTTTAAGAGACTGAACAGACTCAATATCAAAACTAAGAAATCACATAATATCCTCTTCATTACTGTAAACATTTAATTTAAGACATGTGCCTCTTTCACTTTGTTAATAGTACAAAACCAATAAGCAGAAGGCATGTGGCAACTATTCAGAAAAAATTAACAATTTTGAATTGTTTTCAAGTACAGGAGAACAGAAGATAACACCTGTTCAAGTGTGAAGTATGTATATTTAATTTAAACAATGAAATCTATTGTATGTTAATACATAAAATTCCTAATAAAATGAACTCAGGTTTGTTGTTGCAACAGGTCTGAAATGAGAAAAAGCTGAAGGGGTGTGAATACTTCTGAAAAGTACTGCATGTCCTAAATATGAATGGGTTTTATTCTAAAAGGATTTAAATAAAAATAAAAATAAAAAAACCCGAAATATATTAAAAACCATAAATGTTCCATTCCTGTTAGAAAAAGAAGAATTTGTGCTGAGGATGTATGCCAAAATTAATCCTAATCTCCTGTTTCACTGTGTATCCTGTTACAACACAAAGGCTTGATTCCAATACACATTTTGGCATGATACTCAACCTGAGTGGAAAATACGCCTGCTTCTGCCACGCGGCTTCAATTAAATTACCAATAGCATAAGTGCAAGTGTAACTAAATATAGCAGTCTGAACAGGGTTTGACCCAGCAATGAACTGAGAGCACCAAATTCAGACTTGCTCATAAATATGCCATGAAATCCGGCTTTCTTGTGCAAAAAGAAATTGTAATCAAAAGTTTCCCTGATCCTCCTGCTGCTGTTTGGTTTAAGCCGTTAGCTTCCCAGTCAGGTTAAAGCACAATGAAAACAGGAGCCTGGACACGTGTGCATTCCTCAGAGCTGCTGGGCTTTACCTGGCCTTATTAACTGCTCATCTACGCCATGTACTGTCACAGACTGCTGAGTGTTGGCCTCGGCTGCCACGGCCACTGAGGCATGGATGCCAAAAAAGCAGCTTATCTTGATGGATGGATTCATTATCACCTTCTAATTACAGGTGGATTTTCAGGTGTATTCATTACTTGGGCTGAACAGGGCGGTGTGTATGTGTTTATCCAGGGGTTACTGTTACATCGGTGAAACTGCAGGGGGTCAGCTGGTGTGTGTCTGGGGGTCCAGAGGTTCCTATTTCAGCTCTGCTGTTGGCTCCTTACAATATTCATTAGCTCTGTGGGGATCGGTGCGCGGCGCGGCCAGCTTGGTTCTGCTCTCAAATCAACTCGTTCACTCCAGTATTGATATCAGAGAGAGACTGTGCATAGATAGAGTGGATATTGTCATACACACATAAAAAGGATTTAAAAAAAAGATCAGACCAGGACTTAAATATATGCTAAATGCAACATGAAATAATCAACAATATCAGGTACATTACTCTGCATAGTCACTTAACATACAAATACACACACTTCCTCTAATCTGTTAAAGAAAAAAGTAAATAGCAGAACTCTTATTTTATTCAGAATCTGATTACTTTAAAGGGTGCTTAACACAGAACTTCTCCCCTGCATCCAAAGAGCTGCAGCAATTGACAAATCTCATTTTAACTCTAATTGCAAAGGATTTGACAGGTGGTGGGACTTCTACTCTAATGGGGCTTTCTTTCGATGCAGTACACAATCTCAAACAAATTTCACAGACGCATCATTCCCTACTCTCTACAGTGAGACCTAAACAAAGTGACAAGGTCACTAAAAGCAGGTAGAATAGCTCTATCTGGGCGTCTCATCTGTGCCAGTTTTGGATGTGTGGCTGCCAGGGGGTTGAGTCACACCGACACAAAAATAAATCATCTCTGGTAGCATGTAAAGCGCGCGCGCGTGTGTGTGTGTGCGTGGGTGTGTGCGTGTGAGGGCAGTGTGTGTAGTATGATGTGTTAACAACTGATCTATAATCGCTGTTGTGCAACAATAGTTTGGCTATGAATAACCATAAATAATTGCTGAGGAAAAGCTTTAAAGGTTTGGCATCATTTATTTTACAGGCACATGGAGCCATTTTATGGAACGATCAAGTAACTATGTTACTTTCAGTTGTTATAAAAGTGCTGTATATATCAAACATAACTAAAGAGAAATCTGACTTTGCAATTTGATGCCTTGAAATTGGCCTCTGTTTCTTTAAGAAGCTTGTGGTCTGTCCAACACTCCACCTTCAGCACACCATCACAGCAGTGCTCCTCCGTCGTCCCGTTTACAGATGTTCTTAGGAGCCCTGGACTGAAAAGTAGTTCCTATGATGAACTCAGCAGACGTGGAATTCCACCAGGTGTTTAGTAATCATCGGTGCTGCTGCTAGTCTTTAGGAGCTCAGGCAGAAGCTCAACTGGGGACTGCAAACCCAAGTATTAGCTTTGTGGAAATATGGAGCTTTGCATGAGCAGATTAGGCATCCCTGAATGGTTGCCATGGAAGATTCAATGATTCCTCAGTGACGCATGAATCAAAGCAACATTCCATGTATGTGTTTGATGAGGGAATAACAATTTAAGATAATATGAAGCTCAAAATGGTCAATTTTGCATACCTCAATCATTGTGAGAAAGTTGCTGTTTAGTCCAGTATTAAAATATGTTTGATGATTTGAAGCATTTTCAGTGCAAATAACAAAACTATTTATTTAGCTCAAAATTACCCAGTGAGGTACAATGTAAAAAAATAAAATAAATAAATAAAATAAAAAAATAAGAATGTTCTTGATTTACAGTAAAATACTGACAAAATTTTACCATATGAATATGGTAGAGTTCATATGTACTGTATTTTTGCTGTTTTTATCCATATCTGTATTTACATGGATTTTACCATATATGTTTTATTTTAATTTTAATTTTAATTTATTTATTTATTTCGAACAGACAGAAAAAACAATGAAGAAAAAAAATAGAATGAAACAAACGTAAGAAATAAAATGTAAAACAAATTATTTTGCCCATGTGACACGCAAATTTTATATTTTCTGTTCGAAAAGGAGCAGGTAGAAAATATAATATCTTATTATATCCTGCCCCTTTCCTACTTGTCACTTTATAATCAATGAACTTTCAGAACATCAAAAAGAGACAACTTGTTTCCATTTTACATGATATTTAACTATGTACAATTATTTTAAATACTATTTATACCATCAATTGCATTATAGACTATTAAACAGTCATCTTATATAGCATATTTTGAAATAAGCTCTGTTTTAATCGGTTTACATTTGTACTTTTTTTTTAACTCATTCAATCCATTCCAGACATTTACTCCACACACAGATAAACAAAAACTCTTCCTGGTTGTTCTAATATGTTGTTTTTTAAAATATCCTTCACCTCTTAAATTATAACCACCCTCTCTGTCACCAAACATTTCCTGTATATTGGGTGGAAGTTTCTGATTTCTGACCTTCAACAGACCACTAGTAAAATATGTATTTATATGGTAAAATTCTGGCATCCACAGCTGCTGGTATTTTCTCATAAATTTGAGTCGTGTTTTTACAGGGTAAGAAAGCATTTTTTCATTAAGTTGCTGACTTAGACATCATTAACCTCTTAGACCATTGATTCTCTGCTTATTGATCAGTCACTGCTGTGATGGCTGTAATTTAGTCATTTTTGATGTTCACAAGATGAACTTAAACAGACATAAAGAAGCTCGAGTTTGGCTGTTTTATACAGTACCTAAACTAAGCACCTAAAGGTTTCCTCTCCTCATTTACATGAAGTGGTGGTAACAATTGAAAATGTTTTTTGAAATACAGTAATAAATTTGTTCCAGAATTTGTGTTCAATGAAAACTCTAGAGGAGCTGCAGAGAGCCTCAGCTCAGGTGGTCAACATGTTATTTATCAGTCATAAACTCTGGTCAGAACTTTTTGTTTTACCTGCGTTACGAACACATGAACAGTCATGAACACACTATCCTCACTGTTCTTTTTATCTTCCTGAGTAATGAGGTTTAAGATAGCGAAGTAATGGTTGGTTTGCATTGAAACGTTCATTGACTGTATCCGGCTTGCTCATAGCAAATTATTTCAAATCCAGGTTGCACGGTTCGAAATGACTTCCAATTAAGTGTGACGGCTTACGTGTTGAAGATACCATGAAGGTCAGCTGTCCAATTACATTTCAGATTCTGAAACATTTCTGTCCTACTAAATTAACACTGAGACAATATGCATCATGGACAGATTTCTTTGGCAGCCTAAGTCTCAAGAAACACAATTTCTGTACACAAACCTAACTATGAGTCCATTTAGGAATCATTATAACAAAGCAGAGATATCAAAGCCATGAGAGGAGCCATTTCCCATAAACTCATTAATGAGAGATTATGTTAGCTGCTAATTGTAATTCTCTTGTTAGTCCTCATTTTGTCCTTACGGTGTAATGCCAAACTGGTGCCATTAGAAGAGTCATTTTTTATGAAAAGTTCCTGTTTTTAATGGAGCCAAGGATGTGCAGAAAATCTTTATATACATACATTTATTCATTGCTACTTTTGTCACCACAATAAATCAGTTCTGCCCTGAAAACCTGACTATACGATGTTTTTAGACAAATAAGATCACAACATTTTGTGACATTATTACAGACAAAATCCTTCCCCATGAGATTTAAAAGCTCTGCCTCACCTGCCTGGGTGAGTGTGTGTGTGTTGGCCATGTGGTTTATGTTCAGTCAGGTTGCGGTGATAGTGAAGCAGCAGGATTGTGGGATGTTTAACTGAAGCAGAGCAGCAATAGGCAATTGGCAGTGTGGCAACTTTTACATCTTATCTAAATACATACAAATTTGATAAACATCGATTATCAGTTGAAACAGCAGCAATAATATCAGATATTGATATCAGCCCAAATTTTCATATAATTTCATCTCTAATTATTATCATTGTCATTTTTATGTCATTAAACATTGAAGAGCAGGAGCCAGTTGCAGGAAGCAGGCTGGTGATCAAAATGATTTCACTCAAAAAAAAGAAAATCAAAAACTAAAATCCAGTGGAAATTCAAAGTACGAAATCACAAGTGGAGCAAAAGGAAACCGGCTGGTAGGGATAACAACGGGAGCTGACCAAGAGCTGGCAGACTCTTTTTATGTTTGCTGCATTTCATTTGTTTGCGTCTCTTTTTTTTGTTTGCATGTTTTCTCTGTTGCTGCGCATTTGCACCTGTCGGCCACCGTAGGTCTCTGATGATGGGTCCTCATGGTTCATACCTCACCCCCAACTCACAAATCTATTCCATCCGAAAAACCATTTAATGCTTCTAAAACCAGCAACAGAATTTCACATTCTGTTAAGCTGCCTGTTTTGTTTTTGTTTGTTTTTTTTTGTTTTGTTTTTACAGAGATCAGTGAAGACATTGTTGCACTAATCTAAAATACTGAAAATAGACATTTACAATGTAAAGCTAAATGTAACAGATCCAAACCTGCTGTTAGGTTCCGTGTTTCTGTGTGCTTATTTTTGAGTTTCTCTGTGTTCAGTCCTGTGTTCCTGTTAGTCTCTGTCTTGTCCTCCCCGTTGATTGCTCCCCAGGTGTGTCCCATTCCCCTGATTACCCCGTGTGTATTTAAACCCTCCTGTTGTCTGTGTTCCTCGTCGGGTCCTTGTCTAAGTTTGTCTCACGTCTAGTCGCCTCCAGTAGAACTGTTAAGTCCTGGATAGCGTAGCTCCCCGTCGTATGTCGTCGTTTGTCTATTGTCTATTGTCGTAGTCAGTATCTATGTCTGTCTAGTGTTTGCCGTCTACACTCTCCAGTCGTACTGCTAAGTCCTGGGTTGTGTTCGCTCGCACGAAGTCCGGTTTATTCAGTTGCTACCGGTATTTGGCTGTGTGCCTGTCTCTCTGCCGTGCTGCCTGTTTTTTGGACTGTGAGCTTTATTATTAAAATCTTCATCATCATCACTTTACCTGGGTTCTCAGCGTTCTCTCCTCACCGCAACCACACCACCTCACGACAGAAGGACCCGACCAAGACCGGTGAGGAACGCCAACATGGACCCAGCAACAACCGCCACAGCTCCACCCGTTTATCCATTCCTCAAATCCGTGGACATTTATAACATAGAATATGAGGAGGATTTCCAGCATCTGTCAAGTATGTTTCACGCTGATCCGTTCATGCGGGACTTAATTCAGGAAATGCATGAAGAATTCCTCATCAAGAAAGCATTCACCTCACCTGTCAGAGCTCCGCCACCTCCGTCAATCCAGGCATCCTCTCCAGCCACCACTATCTGCTCGTCACCTCAACCAGTTCCTGCCTCCTCTCCAGCCGCCGCCATCAGCCCGTCTCCTGTCGCCACAGTTCCCCTGGCAGTGGGGTTCCAAGCAGCCAGGCTGGCGCCCGGGCGGCAGGCGGCACGATTAGTGGCGTGGACCGCTCCCAAGCCGCCCGAGCTCCCAGAGTCTGCTGCCGGAGCGCAGCCGCCCGAGCTCCCAGAGTCTGCTGCCGGAGCGCAGCCGCCCGAGCTCCCAGAGTCTGCTGCCGGAGCGCAGCCGCCCGAGCTCCCAGAGTCTGCTGCCGGAGCGCAGCCGCCCGAGCTCCCAGAGTCTGCTGCCGGAGCGCAGCCGCCCGAGCTCCCAGAGTCTGCTGCCGGAGCGCAGCCGCCCGAGCTCCCAGAGTCTGCTGCCGGAGCGCAGCCGCCCGAGCTCCCAGAGTCTGCTGCCGGAGCGCAGCCGCCAGAGCTCCCCGAGCCTGCTGCCGGAGCGCAGCCTTCCCCCGAGCCAGAGCTCCCCGAGCCTGCTGCCGGAGCGCAGCCTTCCCCCGAGCCAGAGCTCCCCGAGCCTGCTGCCGGAGCGCAGCCTTCCCCCGAGCCAGAGCTCCCCGAGCCTGCTGCCGGAGCGCAGCCTTCCCCCGAGCCAGAGCTCCCCGAGCCTGCTGCCGGAGCGCAGCCTTCCCCCGAGCCCGAGCTCCCCGAGCCTGCTGCCGGAGCGCAGCCTTCCCCCGAGCCCGAGTTTCCTGAGTCTGCTCCGCCCGAGTTTCCTGAGTCTGCTCCGCCCGAGTTTCCTGAGTCTGCTCCGCCCGAGTTTCCTGAGTCTGCTCCGCCCGAGTTTCCTGAGTCTGCTCCGCCCGAGTTTCCTGAGTCTGCTCCGCCCGAGTTTCCTGAGTCTGCTCCGCCCGAGTTTCCTGAGTCTGCTCCGCCCGAGTTTCCTGAGTCTGCTCCGCCCGAGTTTCCTGAGTCTGCTCCGCCCGAGTTTCCTGAGTCTGCTCCGCCCGAGTTTCCTGAGTCTGCTCCGCCCGAGTTTCCTGAGTCTGCTCCGCCCGAGATCCGAGCCGGCCTTCCTGCCGGCCCGGCGGATCCGCCTCCACGTCTCGGCTTTCTGCGCCGGAGACGCCGCCCGCCGGATCCGCCTTTGCGCCGGCGGAAGAGACCGCCGGACCCGGCTCCACGTCTCGGCTTTCTGCGCCGGAGACGCCGCCCGCCGGATCCGCCTCTGCGCCGGCGGAAGAGACCGCCGGACCCGGCTCCACGTCTCTGGTTCCTGCGCCGGCGGAAGAGGCCGCCGGACCCGCCTCCACGTCTCTGCTTCCTACGCCGGCGGAAGAGACCGCCGGACCCGCCTCCACGTCTCTGCTTCCTGCGCCGGCGACGCCCGCCGGACCCGCCTCCGGGACTCCGGTTCCTGCGCCGGCGACGCCCGCCGGACCCGCCTCCGGGACTCCGGTTCCTGCGCCGGCGACGCCCGCCGGACCCGCCTCCCCGCCCACCCTGGTGGGTTGTTTTCTTTGTTTTGGACTGTTTTTTCTGGACTCTAGCCCTCCTGCCGTCGTTGCCTTCTCCGCCCACCCTGTTGGGTAGTTTTTTGTTGGACTGTTTTCCTATGGACTCTTGCCCTCCTTCCGTCGCCCCTCCACCCACCCTGTTGGGTTGTTTTGTGTTTATTTGGATTTTTTTTTTTGTGGGCGTCTGGTATCCGCCCTTGAGGGGGGGGTACTGTTAGGTTCCGTGTTTCTGTGTGCTTATTTTTGAGTTTCTCTGTGTTCAGTCCTGTGTTCCTGTTAGTCTCTGTCTTGTCCTCCCCGTTGATTGCTCCCCAGGTGTGTCCCATTCCCCTGATTACCCCGTGTGTATTTAAACCCTCCTGTTGTCTGTGTTCCTCGTCGGGTCCTTGTCTAAGTTTGTCTCACGTCTAGTCGCCTCCAGTAGAACTGTTAAGTCCTGGATAGCGTAGCTCCCCGTCGTATGTCGTCGTTTGTCTATTGTCTATTGTCGTAGTCAGTATCTATGTCTGTCTAGTGTTTGCCGTCTACACTCTCCAGTCGTACTGCTAAGTCCTGGGTTGTGTTCGCTCGCACGAAGTCCGGTTTATTCAGTTGCTACCGGTATTTGGCTGTGTGCCTGTCTCTCTGCCGTGCTGCCTGTTTTTTGGACTGTGAGCTTTATTATTAAAATCTTCATCATCATCACTTTACCTGGGTTCTCAGCGTTCTCTCCTCACCGCAACCACACCACCTCACGACACCTGCAGTGAATGCAGAATTTATTCATAGCTCTTCACTTTTTCCACATTTTACAGCTTCATTCAAAATTTTATTAAATTAATCTCTGTCCTCAAAATATTCTACACACAAGTACCACATTATATGACAATGTGTAGTACCTGTGTTCTTGTGGTACATTTATATAAGTATTCACACCATTTACCAATGAAGCACAAAACTGAACTGTTTCCTCTGATCATCCTTGAGATGTTTCTGCAGGTAAAATGGAGCCGCCTGTGGTAAACTCAGTTGACTAGATTGATTTGGAAAGGATCACATTTGTCTATGTAAGGTCCCACAGTTTACTGTGCAGGTCAAAGGTCAAACACCAAGCATGAAATCAAACCAACTGTCTGTAGACCTCATACACTGAATTGTCTTGAGGCAGAAATCCAGAGAAGAATCCAGAAACATTTCTGCTGCTTGGAGGTCAGTGAACTGAACGGCCTCCATTGTTGGTCAGTGGAGGAAGTCTGGAGGAAAATACTGAAACATAAAATGTGGATAAAATGAAGAGATCTGAATACTTTCCAGATCTGTATGAGATCAGACATTGCAGAGTTTTTTTTTCCTGTTTCTTCTATTATAAGCATTTTATTATGATTGATTTTTATCTTTCTGATAAGAACTCATAAAAATATCCAACACATTAAAAAGGTGGTGGTTGTAAATGTAAAATACATTATTATGGATGATTAACTAATCATCCATAATGATTATTTTATCATTATGGATGATTAACTCCATAATGATTAGCTTTGGCTCATACTATGTCCAACCACAAACCTTTATGTTCTGGGCATGGAACACTTCATGTTCCAACTTCACAGTTCAAACTATACATTTCTGACATTATTGCAACAATAAAAAATTAATGGGGAAAATAAGTTTGTATGTGAGTGCATTTGGAAGTGCAGCTTGTTCATATTTATTTCCTTGTGTGGTTTTCTTAACATCATATGTTTTAATGCCTGATTGATCTCCTTCATCAAAGTCCTGCCCTACAGGAAGCAGGAAGGCAGAATGTTTTATCTCCTGTCTTCAGGTTCCCACACTGACCAACCTGTTGGCATTTACCAAGGAAGGTCCTTCTTGCTGCCAAAGTTTAGGTCTCCATATTTCTCAGCCTTTATTCGTCCTTCCTGTATGGAGGAGAAACAACATAAAACTGATCATATTTGTGTTTACACATTAAGTTATGGGATTATTTAAAATCCCTGATGAATCTTATCCCAACACTATGCAGATGAACATAGTCTAGTTAACATTTCCCCCATTTTTCATAAGATACTTGATGATGAGTAAGTTTAGGTTAAAACTGGAACTATTCAGAGGAATACTGTCTCCTTCTCTCTGCATTATTATTCTTCTCACCAGCAGCTCCAAACATATCTGCACTGCATATACCACATACTGCATAATGCATCACAGACTCTGAAGGCAGCAGCACACTGCAAACTCCTTTCAGATTTCCAAACACTCATTAATATTACACAATGATCAATGTGAAAAAAGTTATTTTTATTCTGTTTTTGATGTTAAATTGTTTAATTGTTATATTTTAAAGGGTTCAGGATTTTTTTCCTCCTCTTTTGTCTCTTAAAGTTTTCTTTGATGTAATGTTTCTGAATTGCTCTTGATCATCCATTGGCAGGAACGGTTCTTTATTCGCTGAAAAATGTTTTAAATATTATAAAAACACTCCATGCGCATCGAACGAACTACTGCAGTTATTCACAAGATCCCTTCAGTATTTGTATTCCTTTTCCGTCCATACATTTATAAGCAGAAACATAAAGAAATCAGAGACAACATGGAGCTCCATTCTCACCCAACAACATGTGAACATCTTGAATTGGGAAGTTGAGGTTACACCTCTGGTCTTCAACCTCTGAGATCACTTTTCTACAATGCTGCTGTTCTGACCTGATAAAAAGCTGCTCCTTGTTCCTCGCTTTGCTTCTGGACCCGCTTAATGACAAACCATTGGCTTCTGGAGGAGTGGACTCTGTTGAAGTTTTGAACAACTGGATCTGATTTTAACTAATCTCTAACATGTGGATGTGACTTATGTAATGCACCAGTTTGATCGTGAGGGAAACTATGGCCTGAAATTTCCCAGGGTGTGGTGCGTGTGCTGAGGTGTATTTGTTATCATAAAATAACTTAAACATTTCTTTTGCTTTGACTTTAATGTCTCAATATTTGGAAGTGCGACCAACACAGATTGAATGGCTTCCTTTGCATCCTCCGCTGCCATTGCAGTGACAGGCAGACTAAAATTATAAAACAGAGTGGAAAATCAATGCCATCGCCAACAGACTCCTTTTGTTCACTGATTGGCCAGAATCTTGAGAAACCAAACTCAGTGGGACAAATCCCAAACGCTTCATGAGATAAAAACTGCTCCTAACAGTCCAGCCTTTCCACTGGAGTTCGAGTCAACGCTTATGAACACATGATCCAAATACATTTCAATGGGAGAAGAAAACCCTGTGCATAAACATGTCATATGTATAAACAGTGTTTGTGTTCACTGTCTCTGACCTCACACACAACCACTTGGGCCAGAAGGGCATGCATGCTTGCCACACTTTTCAGATTTTTGCTTTGAAAAACATTATTAATGCAATATCTCATTTTTGTTCCACTTTGCAGATGTATTCTAATTTATCTTGGTTTACCATAAAATCTATAAAATACGTTGAAATCTTCAGTTGTTACACAGCATGGGTCAAAGTTCACAGGGTGCAAATACTTGTGTAAAATCAGAACATGGTGCATCACAGTGCATGCTGCTGGTGGCTCAACTTCCAGACAGAACATGATGATAATCCTCAGTTTTACAGAATTCAGGGACTCAAGGCAAAAAAAAAAAATAAAAAAAAAATAATAATAATAATAATATTATTGACTTTCTAATTACCAGCCAGATGAACAAAAACGAGCCAGTTGCAACCTTTCATTTATTGACTGATGCACTTGCATATTTCTTTGCTGTACAGAAAACAAATGGCAAATTATAACTGTCACCAATTATAACTGTTGATTAATCAACTAATTAGTTTATTTGCTTACTTATCAAATGACCAAATGTAAGAATGTAAGTGAATAAGCTGTTTCCTGTAAATTTACTTTATTGGAAAATTATTATAAATCTGACATCAAATTATTTTCCAAGAACGTATAATTTTGCGATTATTTATTTACAGTTTCCTGTATATTAAATGTTTCTTTTTGTTAAGCATTAAATGTTTAGGAACTCTTTTCTGCGTAAAGCAGACAAACAGGAAACATAAAGAAAAAAGAAAGAAAAAAACCGCACAGAGTCGTTATGGTGGTTTGGTATGAATTCCAAAAACATGGTTTCATATTTTGGAAGTCGCTCTGTTTTCCAAAACAAAAAAAAAAAATCTTTCTTCTTCCCCCATGCGCTTCTTCTCGCCGCCTTCCTCTGCGCTGCAGAGCTGCAGTGATGTCAGCCTGCCTGGGTCATTTGAAGGTCAGCAGCCTCGGAAGGGTTCACCCAAAGTTCACTCGCATACATTAGGCAATTCAATCTTTCATTCTCGGTGGCAAAACTAGTTGGAAATGAGCAGCACTGGTGGGACGGATAACCCATTCGTCATCGCGGAGGGGAACGGCTGCTTTTTAAACACCGTCCGTGATTATTTTCTGCTCTTAGAATAATAAAGAAGCTCCGCTCCGAGCAGCCGGCAGCGCGAGCGCTTCAGCCGAGAGGCGGGACGGGGCGATCCGCTGCGAACACGGCGGAGCGGCGCTGGCTATGGAGGAACCCCGGCCGGAGGTCCGCTGCAGCGCGCTGACTGCTCCCGGTGCCAGAGACCCGAGCAGGGGCATCTAGGACAAGCTGCGGGACCAACGTAATTCATGATTCCGGTGAGGGACGGAGGAGAAGAAGAGGAGAGAAATCCGCTGCGCCGAGAAGAAGAAGAAGAGAGGGGGAGAAAAAAAGAGGAGGAGGAGGGGTGAAGAAGAGGAGTTTGATGGAGTTGTGTGCGCCTATGCCGGCGATTTTCCTGCAGAACGCACACGAGTGAGTGAACAAAGTGGTCATGTTTGACTGCATGGACATGCTGGCCGTGAGTCCCGGGCAGATGCTGGACTTCTACACGTCCAGCCCGTCGTCCTGCATGCTGCAAGAGAAAGCTCTGAAAGCCTGCATCAGCGGACTGGCGCACAGAGAGTGGCAGCACCGGCGGAGCGCACACTGTAGGTCCAACTTCTCATCCTGTCTTCCTGTTGCTGCTGTTGTTGCTTCTGTGACTTAAAGTGAGGGTGAGCTCTTAATGGTGGTAGTCCAGTGAACCCTGACTGAGTCATCCAGATGACCAACATGTTGCTGTTCAGGGCCTGCTGATGGGAGAACCGGGGAATGCTTAAAAATCAAGGTGCTCTTTAGCTCATTTCCAACCCCCTAAAAAAAAGAAAAAAAGACAAAACCTCAGTTTATAACCAAACTCACTAAGAGTCATGAGAGCAACATTAACTTACTTGTCGGGGGAAAGTTTAGCATGTTGCAGAGAGGAACTCTGAGTCATTTTTCAAGCCTCCATAAATCCCCGGCAGCGGAAGCAGCTTCCTCCCAGCCGCTGATAGATGTCTGGTCTCGGATGAGCTGATCTGTGAGAGCTCCATGCTGGCTGCAGGAATGCAGAGAGTAAACACGTCCAGAGGCCGGGCCTGCGCGCATGGCAGGAGGGGGGGCGAGCCGCGACCTGCGCCCCCTGACACTGATTTAGATAAATGACGCCGCGGACTCCTCAACAAGATTAGTGGCCTGTTATCGGAACAGGAATTGGACAAGGATGATCGATGGGCGGCTGCTTGTTGCTTGGATGCGTCAAGGCCAGTGACATTTTAGGGGGAAACGGGATTTTTCTATTAAAACGCTTCTGAAACATTTCTATTCAGCTACATTTTGAATAAATTAAAAAAAGTAGAAGCGATGCAGTTATTTTAGGAGGAAACATGACAATATGTGATATGAATCCCAGCGTCATGCTGACGATATCATTGCGCTTCAGAACCACTTTGCAGTGTTTACTCTGGGCTGACAGCTGCTGCTTCTGGTTTGGGATTTATCCCCATCAGATGATGACTGGCCTCTGGCCGTCATTCCTCCACCAGCCTCCACCCAGGGCGCTCTCCTGCGGAGGGGCTGCTTATCTGCACTGGGAAAGTGCAAAAGTTCCTGCTGCGACCTTTAACCCGCAGCGGTGAAAGGTCAGACTCAGAGGGTGAGCAGGGAGCCCCTTGGAAATAGGTGCGACGGTGTCCTCTGGTGACGCTGTCTTTGGTTTAGATTTGACTTTATTTTAACAATAAAATTAAATCATAAAAAACCCACCAATAATAATAAGAAAAGCCATGCTAACCAGAAAATCCAAAAAATAATTGTGGGCAGAAAAATAGGAAAGAAAATGTATATATTATATAAATACCTCAGCAGAAAATAAATTTTTTGGACCTTTAAAAATAGTCTGATCTCCACGCAGACTGCTCCGCGGATTTTCTTCCTCTCCATTTTCCAGCCGTTTGAGCTCTTGGTTCAGGTTGGAGTCTCCTGTCTGGACTTTGGAAATGATTTAATGCATGCTTTTTGTTTTTAATGTTATTTATTTATTTATTTATTTTTACATGGTTTGCTAAATTTCATATTGAATCAAATATAAACATTTTGAAGTGTTAGACGTATTCATATATTTTGAAGTCTGGTTGCAGTGTTTTGTGTGTGTGTGTGTGTGTGTGTGTGTGCGTGTGTGTGTGTGTGCGTGTGTGTGTGTGTGTTACCCGCAGTAATTCAGTGATTAACAGTGAGGAACACGATGTTTGAATGGAAAGAATGACCTTTACTCCCAAATTAAATGTTTTCAGAGATTTTAGTTTTCTATTTTTTTTTCAGATGATTCCATTTTGTCACATTTTCATTTTTATTTCCTGCGTAGATTGTTAGTGTCAGAGAGGCCATTCTCTCCTAGCAGAGGAGGATTACTTTTCGACATTACGCCTTATCTAACTGTTTTAGAGATTTAAATTATTTTTCCACAGATATTTTAGTTATTTATTAATTTAGCAATTTATACTTCAAAGCTAAGTATTACTGTTATTTTACTGTTCTTTATGGAAACTTTTTTAGAGTTCATGTCTTGCAAATACATATTATATTTAGATATTTTTAAGGATGTAAACTATTATCACTGCAGTTATGTCCTCCTAATCTAACAGAACCATAAATTTCACAAATATTCTGACATAGTGAAAATACGTAGCGGTGGACGCTGTTCAGAATTTCGTACACATTGAGATAAATCTATTAATTTGTCTTTTAGTTTCTGAAATAAATATGTTGACATTTCTTATTTTATATATTTTATTTTTTTAAACACTAATTATAAAAATGAAAATTATTTTCAGAAAGTGAGAAATAAAATTCTGATATTTTTGGAAAGATTTTCTTTTTCACAAGGCATTTCTGTATTCAAGAAAAAATGTTTGTTGAAAAAATTAATTGTAAGATTGTAGTTAAAGATAAATGCATGACTTCTTTCAGCCTTAAAGCCGTTACTTTAAACGCTGACTGACATGTCAGCATTTGATGGAGCAATATTTTTTTCCAGCGCAGCAAGGGTTACTCATTGTGGAAAAATAAATTTGAACAATAATAAATAAAATCGCAACTAAAAATAACCATTGTGTCATCTTTCCCTTTAACTGTGAACGCTACCAGTTTGGAAAAAATAGAACCAACATTCTTTCTATTTCATTTCTCCTACAATCTGATTGGATCACAAAGTGAAGCCTATGTCGCCATGCAGACCAGTTAGCACAACATTCAGTTACAGTTCTGTAGTAACTACATATTAGTTCCATCCTTCATTCCTAAACCTGTGCAGTGCACCCATCAGCTTATCTGTTTAATTAGTGACTCGTCTTTTTTTCACTTATGTCTACAGGTTTGTAAAGGCAGGAAGAGCTAAATAGGACAGAAGGAGACACCGCTGCTCTATTTCTAAAAAGACAAAAGCTCATTTGGTCCCTTTAAGCTCTGCTTTGACCCACTGACCTGTCCGACTGGAGAACATTAAATTCTGTCTGGTTCTGTTGGAGTACGCTCTGTTTTTATCCAGGACTCAGATTGAGAAGCCTCTCAGGGTCACAGGATTGTTGGTTTCTTCGTTTATTTATTAGGGATAATGGAATCCTCCTGGGTGTTAATTAGCAGTCTGACAACAAGCCCACCATTAATGCATTTCCTAATCTAGTTTGGATGTTAATTAAGAATGATCAAGGACCTCCTTAACGTAGATGAAATGGGCTTTGCGGGCTGAAGAATGGCTGCGTCTGATGCTCACACCGTAGCAAGGAGGATGAAGGTGATTTAATTGCATCAAAATACACCTAAAGATAACGCTAAATAAATCAGAGCAGCGCTGTCTGTGATGCTGCATGGGGATGAGTATAGTACAAGTGATGTGTGTGATGGGATAATTGGAGCTTTTTTTTTTTTTTTGTCTTGGAGGCTTAAGCGTCTCTGATGTGGACATGAGAGACCATTAGCACAGCTTGCTCACCAGGCTAATTTAGTGGGTGTGTGAAATGAAAGGCGGACGGGGAGAAATAAAAGTCGTGTTCTGCGGTGAAATGAAACGAGAGCTGTCTGGTGCTGGCCGTGTTTAATCAACATGATTAGGATGGCGTTGGGGTCCCACCAGGGTTATTTACTGATACTCCATATCGCATCTAGATTCCAGCCTTTTATTGTATATCAAACACCAACAGGCTTTAGATAAATGCATGTCTTCAAAGTTCAGAACAACCAGCGATTCATCTGTAAGCTTCTTGCTGCCTTTCATGTCACAGAAATCTTAAATAATAGCCCAGTGTGACCTTCTCCTTTACTTTAACAGGGCTGCCTGGATTGTTAAAGTTCCTGCTTTCAAAAGGCAGGTTTTGATATGGATTCAAGCCCAGGGCGTCCTTACATTGATAGTGGCACAAACACCCACAAAAAAACAAAAACAAACATCTGTCAATTAAGGACCAAACAACAACATTTGTGTCACTTGTTTTCACGCCTAGTTACTGCGGAATGTAAGTATTGAAATAAAAGAAAACGTCTGGGACACCCATAAAACTGACGCATGATGGATTACTTCTCTCGGCCCACTGGGGGTTCATTTTTGCTACATGAATGATTTGAATGGACACTGGAAAAGACTATTGTGTTCTGCGTGTGCTAAAAGGAATTAGCCTATCAGTGAAGCTATTCAAACCTAAAATAGCATTTGAAAGCTAAACATGTAGCAGCTAACGCTAATGTCAGTGTAAACTTATAGTCCACATTTCTAAAGATGTTCCATGAATGATTAGAATTTCCTGAAACTTTGGAAAGATGAATGGATAGAATAACATATTGATCCAATCTGATGGTTGAAGATCCCGAAGAACAGCCCCAAACAATAAATATCTTTGTTGTTGAGCTATATTTCTTCTATGAGCAGCATAAATGTTTTTTGAACTGTTGATGTATAGTTTTTGATTAAAATGGGATTAATTAATTACAGACCCAGCAATGAACTCAATTAAAAATTTTTAATCTCTAAAAACATTCTTAATCTTCTATGCAATTTTAATCTTGATTAATCATGTTTTGATTTCATGAATATTATGTTTTCATTTAAATGGATTTAATGGATGACTGAATCAAACCATAGACAAGGAATAAATATTGTAAAGCAGAGCTCTAATAATCTTTTAAAGAAAGGAAATGCATTTAATTGCTTTTAAGTTCAAAACAATAGGAAAAAAAACCCTTGCCAAACTGAACAGACCTAAAAATTAAAGTGAATTGCAATATATAACAAAAACATAAAGTACAATTTCTACTTTACTTTTCTGAAATTTAAACATATGCATGAATAGTCATTTGACAGAACACTGAGGAGTCCCAGCAATCAATAGAGTGGAGAAGGAAAGTAGGCAAAACCAGTAACCAGAATTATCAGTGTATGCATTTAAGGCACACATTGTCAAGTCGAATGCTATCATAATTAAGAAAAGTAAAAAAAAAATCATCTCTCACTGACACCACTGAGAACCAAAATATGAAATTAGATTTTCTCCCAGATACTTTTCTGCTGTACCCAAAGCACCTAGCTTAGAGAGAGAAGTTGTTCTTTCAGCTGACATTCCTTTAAGGCCAAAAAAACCAGTGGACTTTAAAGAATCAACTTCATTTCAGCAGTCAGATTCTTTGTACCTCTCCTCAACTGCCCACCTCTTCATCTTCTGCTTGTTTCACCATTTGAACTTCCTGGTCACCTCTATGAAAACACCTGAGGTGCTTTCACCTCATGGCTGGCTGCAGAGAGCTGGCTTAACCCTGATGTTGCAGTTGCTGCTGACTTGCTGTGGTGTTAATCTGTGGCTCAGACCTTGAATCTGATAACTGAATGCAGGTAAATTTTTTAACCTGAACAACTTGTCAGGTTTTCTCCTTCAGGTATATCTTGACTGGAATTGAGTGAAACTGATGTGAAATATATGTATATTTTTTATTTCTTTATTTATTTCCTGGACAAAGTCAATGAATGTATCATTAACTCTGTGCACTCAGACTTTCTTTCCCATAGAAGTGACCCTGAGCTAGTGTCTTGTGTTTTTTACGTTTGCCTTCCGTCTTCTTAAATCCCCAGTTGGTCATGGCAAACAGACTTTCATAAGGAGTTGTATCAACCGAATATTTTCTATTTTTGACAATTGTTTTTGAAAATTGGTGATGAAAAAATCTGAAAGCCATCCGCCATTTTTGACAGATTACAATTCACACAGCTGACCACTTGGTGCAGATGTGCACACATTTTTCAACTTTACACATAGAGTGCATCACAGAGGTCACTAAATCAATCAATGAATCAAAAAAAAGAAAAAGAAAAAAAACCATCTGAGTAAATTCTCTGAGCTAAAGTCAATGCATCTCGCTATCCAGGCGTGTTGAAGAGTGATGGGCAGGGAGGTTTGAAGCATGTCTGGTCAGTATGACCAGTGCTGCAGGATTTCCTCCTGCTGAAGCAAAGACTGTCAGGGATTAGCCAGTCCCACATTCAGAGCGTAATAATGCCTTGAAATGGAGAAATGTTCTCTGATTTTAAAACTTTAGCTGAAATGGCACTTGTAATTCCAGATTCCAAAACAACATGGAAACCATGAAACATTTGGTTACACACACGCTGTAGAATTCAGGTCCATACAGACCAGGAGGAAGTTGTGAGACAGCCGGTGAATCATTCATAATTCAAGTGCAATCATTTAATTTTATTGTTTATTTGCAGTTACTGAGGAGTCAGTGGATTTTGTCACTGCGGATGTCTAATGGCACCATGTGGATTCTCTGTTCAGCGTGTTGAATATCAATTAAAGCACTTGAAAGTGGCATTATTTATCATTTAAAAAATTGATGGGTAAAAACAGATTATGACAAGATATTACTGAGCCAATCAAAATGACCAGTGAGTGTGTCACGCACACTCATACTGGTTCCTGCTTCCTGTTAAGAAGAAGTAGTTCCTGACCACTGCCACCACATGCTCACTCTGGAGGAAGGATTGCTGTCAATGGCTCAATGCAAGTGTCTCAGCTTCCTTACATTTATCAAATGTTTGCATTATTAACTAAATTATTCTGTCATCTGTTGTATTTACAGTCAGATTAGTGTCACTGATTCTAATCATAGTGGTATGAATTTGATTTGTTGTATATTTCTCTATAATTGGAAGTAAATTGAACCCATTTTTTCTGTGAATTAATGCTACTTCAGTAAAGTGATCTGAATTAAACCAGATTTTCTCTTTGCCCCAATTTTTGCTCCCCTCATTAGATGAAGTCAAATGACTCTTAGCTCTTCATTATTTCCATGTTGTGAGAGCCTGAATGTTAAATCCTCCCTCTCTGTGAAATGTGTTTGTGGAGGAAAGCTGTTTGTAATTTGGTGTGCTTCGGATGAACTTTGACCGTTTCCTTTGACTGTGACTGCTGGATGTGAGCGGCGCTCCTGCAGAGAACACACTTGTAAACTGAACCAAGTGTCAGCTACGGAGAGAACGAGGTGCACTGACTGGGAGTAATATTCCTCTAATCCTCTCTGGCTATGCCCACCAGTTCACACTCAGATTACCAAAGCTCTCTGCTCAACACAAACCAAATAAACTGATACCCTGAGGAGCTTCAGGGAAGGCCTCCCTTCCTCTTTTCATCAACCCCCCGTCCACACACACTCTCTCCTTTTTGTCCTGCTTCTGGCAATCTGTTAATTTGTCAGGTTTAACTCAATCATGTTATTTATAATTCCTTTGAATTTCTTTTGCATTTAAATTAAAGCCAGTGTTGGATTTAAAGCACACTTGTCCCACCATTATCTGCAGTAGAAGAGCAGCTTTGTCCTAATTTGCGAAGTGGCGTCGTCGTTGTGTTAAATTGCCTGTGTGCAGTGACAGACTTTGCTTCAGGTTCTTTACCATCTGTTGGTCATGTGGAGCATGTGGGCACAGCTTTACATGTCAATGGTTTTCTGACTTGGAGAACGAGATACAGTAGAAGCACACAGAGGACAAAAAGAGGACAGTGTAGAATAACCGACAACTTTTATGCATGTTACTGTTGAAACTATTTTATGTAGTTTAATGAAAAGAGAGCACAGGAAAAACAGAAAAGCTACCAGAATGTCAGTGTTCAAATCACCTACTAGGATAAAGTTTGAATAGCTTTACTCACTGATGACCTTCTCTTCTCCGGCTTAAAATAGTTTCAAGAATCTACAATGAAAAATAAAATGAGATGCACAATACAGAACAATACTGAAATTGTTTTGATGTAAGCTATCTATGCCCAGACACAAAGTCTCACTTTTTAAAACAAAGCAGTTTCTCTGAGGTACGAAAGAAGCTTTTTGTTGTGGGAAAAAAAAGGAAAAAGAAGAAAAGGGTTATTGCAGTTGATAGAAAAAATGGCAGCCTTCGCAGTGTCTGCCGGTTGAATAAATCACAGAGGAAACTAGCTGTGGCTGCTGCTCTGCTAGTGGGCAGAGGTCCGTCTTCTCTTAGCTCCAGGGCCGCTCTCCGGCCCGGGCTGAGCGCAGTCAGAGGGGCTCTTGCAGCGTTCGGCTGGGGAAGTGTTGGAGGTGTGCAGCGCTGCAGTGCTTCTCTCAGAACAATGGCAGCAGCATCGGTTCAGTGACAGGATCAGATCCAGAGTCTCTAACATTTAAAAATTCTTTCTGCAGCACTTCAAATAAGCTAAAGTCAAAGTTTATCCACCAACTGGAGTAGACAGAATATCTACTGTGGATCCAGTTTTTCTCTGAAAATGTAATGCGAGGCAGGAAGTGGTCAAGGAGGCCTGTTTTCTTAACAGTGTCATGTGACACTCCAACTCTTCCTCCAGGAATCAAATCAAATCCAATTTTATTTGTATAGCACATTTTAGCAGCAAGGCATTTCAAAGTGCTTTACATCATTAAACACAAAAAAACACAGTTGAACGTTGAATAAACAATCAAAAACATTACATTTCCCACCGAGTCGAAGTTCTGCCCTTCAAATCGGTAGAAAAAAACAAAACAAAACAAAAACAACCCACACCCCTTTTAAAACAACAGGGGCGACTCCAACCCGCACCCCTTTTCTCCCTACCCTTGAAGCCGGGTTGGGATTAAAATCCCAATTGTTGTTTAAGTTCCGTAAACAACTCAAGATTTAAAAGCACTCAGTGTTTCAGCTTTTTTTACAGTTTTCTGGAAGTTTGTTCCAAATTTGTGGTGCATAGAAGCTGAATGCTTCTGTGCACACAGGAAACTGAAAGTGGGTTAATGCAGTGCATTCTGGGATTAATATTCCAGTCTCTTTTTTTTCTCTGTATTTATTTCAGTCCTTCATGGCTGGTCCCAACAGTTTCCACTCAGGAATTTGTAGCTGTGGCTTTTTTAAAGTCATGGTATCTCGGCCCACGGCAGGCATAGATGCTGCTGCTCTGCAGATCATTCCTACAGTGGTAGATAATCATGGTACATCTCTTCTCTCACTGCTGTTTTTCAAGAGGATATGGGACCGCAAAATTATTATAAAAAGATCCACGGGAGTTTAACTAAACTTGTCCTATTCCTTCACCAAACCCAATCCAATTTTTAAAGTATGAAAATTTGTCATTAGTTTTAAGCTGTTTTTTATTTTTGTTTTATTGTACCAATTTAGTGTACTTCCTGTGACAGCTCACAGTCTGCAGTGACATGCTGTGGATGTGTTATCACACTGTCGTCAGCTGAAAATGGGCTGTCCTGTTACAGTCAGGGGGCCAGAACCTCTCTGATTATTTATTAATTATCACAGAACATCAATTTATTGACCCTGTCAACAAATCACATCATTCACTCTTGAAGATGTTAAGCTGTTGGGCACATTGAACCGTCGCTCTCACAGGATTTCTGACAGCTGCTGCTCCTGGAAAGACTGGCAGCTCTCTTAAATGTTTTTTTAATTGTCCAAAGTCTTTCTCACTGGAGTGACGGACCTCAATATTCATGAATAGCTTTATTAGCCTTCCCAGCTTGATGAGCATCATCAGTTGCTTCTCCAGTGTTTGTGTTAAAACATCGGTATCCACCCGACCAGCTGCCCAAACGCCTATAGAGGTGAAATATGTTTAGTGAAATATCCTCTAAGAGGAATCTGGTGTGTCTTTTTGCACCATTGAGGTTAGCTTTACATCATTTTGGAGCCTGGCAATGGCTGGAGCATTTTATTACACCCGATATGTCAAACATCTGAAATAAAAGATGGTCCACATCCTTTTGACTATCAAATATGCACAACAAAAGCCTGTGTCTGCAGTGGATCACCAAGCAGCTGGTGTTCCAGAGGATTGACCAATCAGGATGGCTGCTTTCTCTAGGCTTTCCCCACATTCAGCCCGGCCTCTGGCAGGGAGTGTGTGCTTTCCTGTCCGACCCCACTGGAAGGTTCATCCAGAGGCTACGAGTTCAAGAACCGCTGCAGCCACACATTTTTCTCTGCCTGCTCCAAAAAACAAACAAACAAAAAAAAAAACCCGCCAGACTAGTTGCTCATGCTTGTCTGTCACCAGTCTTTCTTTGTCTGATACAGCTTTCTGTGTGTGTTAACATGCAGCGAAGTCAACTCAAAGTTTAATCACCCAGAAAATGGAAAAAGGCTCCCTTCACCTGATACTGATATAGCCCATACAGGTACCCAATGACCATACACACACACCCACACACACACGCACACGCACACACACACACACACACACACACACACACACGTGCGCACACAGACACACACACACACAGGCATGCACACACACAGGCATGCACACGCATGTCCAAACATGCACACAAGGTGCTGCAACACACTTGTGTGACCCATCTGTCTGCAGGTGGCCATGCTGCCTTTTAGAGGCAGCCATCAGCTTCAAATAGGCAGCCCGTCTTTATTGTTGCCCTGCCTCTCGTCAGCGTGGAACCACCCAGCCGTTACAAATGCACCAGAGGAATATCAGCAGCCAAAAGTATTTTTCCTCTAGATGTATGTTAAAGTGCCTGCACCACCTGGTGAAGGCTAATGCATATTGCTGATGTGTGCTGTTGGCTATCCATCATCACCACCATATGTTCACACCCTGTTACATTTACATGTCTGAAAGGAGACAAACTTTGGATCTGAGTTTGTGAAGAGCTTACACTTTTCTATCTTCTGCTTGTCTTAAACCTTGATCAGACGATAGTTTAACAAGAGGAAATGTGTGACTGCAAAACATTTAAGTTGTGCCTTTTGAGACCATTTGTGTGTGCATTAACCTGCACTTAACTCAATTTCCTTTTTAAAACATACTTGCAAAATGGCTTGACAATTAGAAATTTGTCTTTTCATATGGTGGTATGTATACTTAGCTTTGGCTTGGGTTCCAAGTACAAGAACATGTACATTCCTAGAGGGATGTACATCAGTTCATCGAGCTTTCCCGATCTTCTGACACAGAAAGAGCTGATGCAAAGTATACTTGCAGATTTTAGTGAAGGCAGGACTTCAGCATGGTAGGAGGGAGGCAGGTGGAGAGTTGGTTCAGTAAAAGCCTGTTAATCAGCCATCAATTGAAATCATATGTTCTAAAGCAGGGAAACATCTAAAACATGCAGGGCAGTGTGCCTTGAGTACCAGGGTTGGGAAACACTGCTAAGTTTTATGTAGCTCTACGGTGTGGGTGACTGGGTGGACGGTGTGAATGGCTGTTTTTCTGTCAGCCAGTCAGAAGGTCATGACAAAGTGGGGAGGCTTGGCTCATATTTGGTAAAGCTCTTCTCTAAAGTTTCTCCACATCAGAACCAAAAGCAGCCTGGACTGTTGATGCAGGATGGACTCATGATTTCTAGTTGTGTATGCCATGTGGATCTTACAATTGAAATAGAGACTCTATCTTGTTAAAAGATAGAGTAGGTCTATCTTTTAACAATCTTAAGAGTGTTTTCTGCCTGGCAGTCCTTCAGACTGGGTTCAATTAGTAACCAAAATTGCAGCTTTTGTTACATTTTCAGCTGCTGTGGTTCGTTTTCATACTGCACTGTGTCAAACAAACTTTGAAAAAAACCTGCTCCCCTCTCACCTGTGGTCACAACTGAAGGAAATGACATGAAAACCTCTGAAATCTCCAGTCCACTTGGTGTTCACTTATGCATTTGAACCATACAGGTACCCAATGACCACACACACATGCACGCACACACACATACACACACACACGCACACACACACACACACCCCCACACACACACACACACACACCCACACACACACATTTCACTTCTACTGAACCGAAACCTGGGTCTGTAGGAATACTAGAGTTTGCTCTTTAGTCCATATTAGACTTTGATTACGCATTCACACCTCCTCAAGCAAACCAGAGTTTCTAGGCAAATGAACTGGAGTTTGATTATAGCGGAGCAAACAGCAGTGGTGTGAATGCATCCTGATTGTTTAGTTCTGGGAGTTTATATGAATTCCTGCCTCAATCTCCTGTTCTTAACTGCCATAATTTGCACCTGGTATGATATTCAGCTTAAAGGCCCTGCATGCTGAGAAGTCAGAGATGTTACGCTGCATAGCCTGGTGGTTATTTGAGCTGCTAGTTGAATATTGTCTTTCTACCATTGGGGACAAGTTCATCCGTTCTCTTCTGTTCTCTGACAGAAGAGAACAGAAGAGATGGTACAAAAAACTTTGTGTTTTGGACCATTCCTCGTGTTTTAGCTAGCTGAACATTGTTAGGCAGTGTTCACTTGAGTAGGCTTTAGCTGTTTTTGGTTATTACCAAGCATCAAATGGCTTATTACTAAAAATAACATTGATGATAGTCAGTTAATACTGGCATGCAGAGGGTGAATACATGGCCCATATGTGACAGTAAACTAACATCAGTCTGTTTTCATCTGAATGTCACAGAACAGTTTTTGAAACAATGAAGGAGTATTATGCCCATTATGTAATTCTGACAATATTTATTCTCAGGTTTGTATCACTTTGAAGTCAGACCAGCAAATTTGTGAAACTCTTATCTCCACTTTATCAGTTTTCTGAAAGTCTTCTAAAAACACTGAGCTTTTTCTGCAACTGCTTCAGAAAAATGTCATTAATCTGACCCTGCAGCTCCAACTTCTCTCAAAGCAGGTGTTGAGAAAGACTTAGCCACAGTAGTTAACTTACTTTTCAATATTTTACCATGAGACAGCATTTAGACTCCTAGCTATACTGATGTGCTGCTGACTTTTTAGAGCTTCACTTGTTCCAAAGTTGTACATTTGACACACACAGAGTGAATGCTGATTGAGATCAGATTAAATTAAAAGAGGAGTCCACGTTGGGAAAAGGACACACTAATTCTAAAAGTTTCTTCCTTATCATCAGTAACTGGGTTCACTCTGAAGTATGGAAGAATGTAACCTATTCAGAGGTGCTTGGAAGGTTGTGTTTGAATGGAGAGATCTCTGCAAATATTTAGTGCCAATTATGAATTTACTTCAATCTGCTGTCTTCACTGGGCTTGGTGTCAGACTGTACATGCAGCACAGAGTCCTCTTCTTGTTTAGATTCAGTCATGACCTGAGGTAGTCAGTTGTTGGCTGTGTTGGATGACTGTATTTTGTGTTTATATGATACAAAGCATTTTGAACTTCTTTGTCAATGAAATGTGCTATACATATAAATGTGGTTGAGTCTTTATGTCATGTCTGTTTACACTCAGGAACTATACGCTGAAAACTATTCATATAAAAATGTAAAGAAAGCTTTCACAAAGAGATTTTGATTAAAACAACAATAGAATTAGTGGTCAGTCATAGGGTGTTCCTGCTAAAGTAGTTCCAGCATTCAACCAGAGCTCCTGCTAGAGCCACTTTCTACCTGATTAAAGCTGCTGTATGTAACTTTGCTAAAAATATAGATTTTGTTCCATATTTTTGTTAAACTGACATTATGACAGTATTTAGAATGGTGATCTATGAACAGATTGAGTTCCTCCACCTCCTCCCTGTGCTCCCAGTCCTGTCTGAAGAAATGCACCGCTGCCGGTCAAAAACAACCAATCAGAGCCAGGAGGAAGGTTGTAGTGTCATCAGTCATGATTGTGCACCTGCTGCTTAAGGCAGAGAAACAGCTTACTGTCCCAGGAAAACTGTTTATCCTCCATCATCAGTTGCTATTCTGACTAGCCTAAGTATTTGTTAGGAAGATGCTGCAGCATAGCAGAGAGTAAGAGAGAGAGGGGCTGGGGTGCACATGCTTGATTGACAGTGCTAAGTCCCTCCTCTTAGCTGTGATTGGTTGTTGTTAGCGCTGGGAGACAGAGCTAACAAATACTGTCTAAGTGATACTTTGAGTCAGTGCAAGGTTGAAGAAATATTGTAACCAATTTCAGAACATTTTCACTGCTATCCTTTAAAGATGATCAAATTAACAATAAATGAAAGTTATTTATTTACATGTGGTGGCATGTAGGACATATTCAGAAGTCCATACATGAAATCATGTGGTCCTGATATGCCCACTGGTATTGTTTCTGAAATAAAATAACTTGAAAGCTACAAGTTGGTTTTGGTGCTTAGACTATTCCGAGTCACATAGCTCTACACTTCAGTGGAGTGGAACTACTGAGACAGGAGAAAGCGTAACGGCCTTTTTTATGTCTTCACATAAAAAGTACAATTTACCGGGATAAGAGCACACTGGAACAATGTAGTCAATCCACAGATGAACTGCAAAGTTGTTCTAACAAGTGCTGCATGACACATTTTCTAAAATATCGCACAGAGAATTTATTTTTCATTCCATTTTTGTTGTATGAAGAGAAAACAATTTTGTCAACAAAGTTTTGTTTTGCCTTCAGGTTGAAAATGAAAAGGTCCATTTTTGGTTTGTAGAACCCTAAGTGAGTTGTTTAGTCATTTGAACAGAGGCCTTTTCATCCTCCTCTCCTTTACTCTCCCTGCAGCCATCGAAACGCAGAGCACCAGTTCTGAGGAGTTGGTCCCCAGCCCGCCATCGCCGCCGCCTCCGCCCAGAGTCTACAAGCCCTGCTTCGTCTGCCAGGACAAATCCTCTGGATATCACTATGGAGTCAGTGCATGTGAGGGCTGCAAGGTAGGACTGGCCTGCTGCATCACACACATCAACAAGCTGTGTGTGTTCAAAACCTGTGTTGTCTTTTTATTACAACACTAACATAACATCTAGGAATAGCTGTAGAGTTGTCGCTTCATTTTAACCCCAAATAGTTTTGTGAAACCTGCTCATACTGTCCAGTGAGGGTTGTAAACTACTCTCAGAAGTGTGTGTGTGTGTGTGTGTGTGTGTGTGTGTGTGTGTGTGTGTGTGTGTTTGTGTGCAGTTTTTAGCATTTCTTATTTTGTAAGGCTTTTTCCAACAAATACTCTGTTGTGAGGACCAATGAAGTCCACATTCCATATGAAGTCCTGATCCCCTCATCAAAAACACACCTTGAGGAAACCTTGAGTTTTCCTTGGCAACCATTCAGGATTGAATAAGCACTTCCTCTCACAAAGTCCCGCCTATTTCCACAAAGCTCCTCTTCAGACCTGCATTCTCCAGCTGAGCTTCCACCTCACAGAGCAGCCCTCCCCCTGCCTTCCTTCAGACTAGCCAGCAGAAATCACCTGTTGGAACTGAACATCTGCTGAGCTCATCATACTTCTCTGTGCAACACTCTAAAGAAGAGGGTAACACTTTATTTGAAGGGGGGTGAATAAGACTGACATAACACCTGTCATAAACATGACATAACACCTGTCATGAACATGACATAACACCTGTCATGAACATGAATAAGCCTTCATGAATATTTATGACTGTTGTCATAAAGCGTCATTCGGTAAATTATGACACTTTTAATACAAAGTTGACATTATTCAAAATGTCTTTGTTATGACAACTTGACATTAACCAACAAATCATTACTGTTTAAACTTTACCTTTAATAACATAAAGATACCTAATTTTTAAAGTGCAATCATTAATTCTTTTATAATAAGTTTATATCAGTAATGATTTCTTGGTTAATGTCAAGTTGTCATAAAGACATTTTGAATAATGTCAACTTTGTATTAAAAGTGTCATAATTTACCGAATGACACTTTATGACAACAGTCATAAATATTCATGAAGGCTTATTCATGTTCATGACAGGTGTTATGTCATGTTTATGACAGTGTCATGACAGTCTTATTCAACCCCTTCAAATAAAGTGTTACCAAGAAGGGTTGTAAATGGCATAACGGATGAGCGTTGTTGTGTTTGATGACGACAAACCAGCATTCTCAGTTTACATCTGACTCGGCCTGCGATCTACCACATCTCTCAAATAACATGAGATTTAACCTTTAAAAAAGCATATAATCATTACTTTTTGGTCCTAACAATTAAACTTTTTACTAAACACAGATAAGACATTTGAATTACGTGTGAATTATACTTAGAATGAATAAAGCTTTCTGAAACGTGCAGGCATGAGAGCAGGTTTTTATTGGCTCTAGTGGCCTTTATTTGATAGTTGACAGGAAAGTGGGTCATGAGAGAAGGGGGAAGACATGTGGCAAAGGTCGCCAGGCCAGGAATCGAACCTGTGACAGCCACGTTGAGGACTGAGGCCTCCATATGTGGACTGTGCTTAACCCCTGCGCCACCACAGCACACCTGAGAGTGGGTTTTTATTAACAAATCTGTTTATGTGGTTCTTATTTTGAGAAAAGGCTTTCCATCTTAAAGCTCAGCTTTAATTGTGCTGAATTTTATTGTAATTTTTTGCATCAGCAAAAAAAAAAAAAAACTTTTAAATTTGACCCAGAAAATCAGATTATTTTTGATACTTTAGTTCAACCCTCACTGCGGTTCCTTCACAGCATTTACCAATCTACTCCTACTTTCAGTAGCTGTTGCTAGGAAACTGTTTATTTAAACATCCCCTTAAAAAATATTCATACAACTTGACCTTGTCCTATTTTTCCACATTACAAAAAGAAATTGGATTGGAAATTGGGATTTTTGTAGCTGACCAACACATGGCCGTACACAGAAGGATGATAAATTATTGACAATGGTTTTACATATAAACATTTAAGAAATGGGTTTGTATTTTTATGTAATTCCAGAGTCACAGGACAAATCCTTTCAAAAAAAATTTACTAGTTCCACTGGCAGTTTTTTTTTTTCACTTATGACATGGAAAATGTTTTGTTAAAAGTGAAAAAAACTGCTGGTGGAACTAGTAACAAATACGTATTAAATAATCATGGACAAGCTATTCTGTTTTGCTGAAACATTACTTGTAAGTTAGTTTTGTAGAATCTAGAAAAATAAATCTTGGTTAGGTTTTGTGTTTTTTCAGTGTTGACTTTGAATCTGTCTGTATGATTGGATTGAAAAGGAAGTTTACTGTGAATTGGAGTTAAATAAATAAACTGAGTTGAACTGAATTAAATTGAAAATGACAAGGCAACATGTCAGATTCGTGTGTACAGGAAGTGAGTGGTGTATTCCAGGTACTTAGTTCCAGTATGGTTGGCTGCTGCTGTTCTCCTGTGCAGTTGGACTCAGATGTGTGTAAGTGAAGCAGAGGAATGTCAGGAATCCTCCGCAGGTTTTGGCCCAGGGGGAGGTGGTGATCTGCTCACTCATCGTTCTCTGGGTCAAACCAAGTTCCTGGTGTTCCGTTAGAAGCCAGCAACAGTCACAAAGGTCTGCCATGACCTCTGACCTCGCTCAAGTGTTCAGGGTCAGTGACAAACAGCACACTGGACACATTCTGTACAGATACATAATCATCACATGGCTGTGGTCGAGCCCATTTTATGGCAAATAGTTCATTTAATGGAAAGTTTCTGATGAAACAAACATATTGATGTAAACAAACATACAATAAAATATATTGGATTTGATTTATGTGACATTCTGTTGCAAAAGGATAATGTTTTCATCTCTGTGTCTCCCTGGTGAAGCCATTGTTGTGTGTTGTGCCGGGGCCGAGGCCTTTCTGTTGAGCAGACGCAGCCGAGCGTTCTGTACAGCTGTAGGCTTTTTCACAACAAGAGGAGCCTTTTACTCCCCGGTGAATGTGCCAATTAAAGCCAGAAATAGACTAAAGGCAGAGTGGGGGCTTCATCACTGTGCATGTGGAGGACTTGTTGAAGAAAGCTCAGACACATATAGTGATATCTGCCAAGCTGTGTAATAAACTCCTCCACTGATCAATGTTCAAACATTACATCATGTTCAGTACATTCATTCTGGAAGGTCAGAGCCACTTCAGTTCTTCCTAAAATGTTTTGAATCACTTGAAAGAGGGAAGTCTTCTGCTCCAAGGATGCACATATTTATGTTTTATCTTAAATTCTTCACTTATTTATATACATTTATATTTTAATCTCTATTGATATTCATTCAGTCACTCACCCATTCAGTTTTATTGCTTTTTCAAGCCATGAAAATGATCACAAGCTTTAATAAAATTGCAAAACTGTAGTGTTTGTGATCATAACATTGAATAAGTGTTAAGAAAACATTGTAAATATACACTAACAGGGATTTTCTCCCCTTGTATTCTCAAGGGGAGAAGTGATGACCACACATTTCCCCTTCAGGATTTTCTACTACATTTCTGTTACAAACATGTTGTTGTTGTTACCTCATGATGATCTGCTGAATTACCAGAAATACAAGTACCAAAGTAAACTTTCTGTGATGAACAATACAGTATGTGTTTGTGTTATAAATGTATTGTTAAGATCATGAAGCCAAGAACTATTCATCATTATAACTGTTACTTCTGTGATGTTGAGATTGATCAGATTCACTAATGACAGGATATAGAAGATTAAACAGTTGCAAAAATATAGGACACATTTATTAAATCTTGTAAATTACAACTTCCATCTTTAAGTACATATGGTATTAATTTACATAATATATAGATATAAATATTTGATGTACTCACAAATGTGGTATCTTACATATAGTTGACAGCTATAAACATTTTGTAATGAATGAAAAGGAGTAGTTTGAAAAAAAATCTTACATTAATCAAAAGTTAGTTTATTATACCATAAGCAGCAAAACATCAATCAACCATCCACATCAAATAAAAATCAAATCACATTTTATTTTTATAGCACATTTCAGCAACAAAGGCAGTTCAAAGTGTTTTACATCATAAAGACAAAAATAACCAATTGAAATATTTCTCTGTCATAACATGTCAAAAATACATGCAACCATACACTTGTTGCATGTATGTGTACATGCATGTTTCTGCATCCTGCATAGGAAACTTGTATGTATACAGGGACACCACTGGTTCATTCTGGTTAAGGGATTTCTTGATTCTCTAAGTTTCACAGAAATTTCCCACAAACAGACAACTTTGTACTCTGAGCTCCGATATCCTGGAAATTTGAGCTACCAATAGAGTACCAGGCCTTCTGATGGATTTGTGAGTGAGCCTCTGATGTTTCTTGTAAGTCACTCCAACTGTTGAGAGCAACTAAAGGAAATCATGGGTGGTTGAGCAGACATGCCCAGAGCCACTGAACTGCATGAGATTTATCACCTGGATCATGCAGGTGTTTTTCTCTCTAAATCCATTGCGCCAAACTATCTCAGCAGACTCATGCCTGTCTTTAAGATCCTAGCAAGTGTCATTTAGTGTGTTGCCCAGCCTCAGCTGATGTGCTTTGTTGGACAGAGCTCATTTGAATTGTTAAATCAGAGCCGTGGCATATGGACCTCCAGAAGCACATGCATATGCAAAAGATGACAGTCTCATCTGTGTTGACCCAAAGTCAAGCAAATCTTACAAAGTCAAGACAGACTTCAAATTGTTTCCAACCCTTACACTTAGTTCTGACAAGAGACAGAACTTCCTTTGGAAAACCACAAACTTCTTTTGACAGAGTGGATCAGTCCATTCAGCCTTCCTGTTATCAGGAGCTCTCTCTCTCTCTGGCCACCTAACTGAGTCACACACACACGCACACATCTTGACATGTTGTAGAAAACACTTCCTTCTTCTTCTTTTTCTATGTGCTTCCTCTGACTTGCTTCTTCACAGAAGTTGAACATTTCTAACTTTACTCATTTTCCCCCACTAACACCAAAGACTGTTATGATGAGCCCATCCTGGTTGTACTTAGGGACGATATTCTACAGCAGCATGACCTGGATGAATCAGAATCAGAAGGATTTATTGTCACCATCAGTTGTTGGCTAGCTCTGATAATCCACCTCATTTGCTTTTGCTGCTCCTCTTTCAATCTCTGTCTGTCTAGGACGCCCAGCAGGGTTAAGTCTCTTTACCCGCATTGAACAGTAAAAGTGAGTAAGCTTCTGCTGTTTTCTCAGTAAAAGATTGGCACAGATAAGGGGCTCAGACAGAAAAACCCAGCTCATCTCTGGAGCCTTTCTATAAAGAGCAATGCAAGCTGCAGCTGAATCTCCAAAAATTATTTTAAAACACACCGGCAGTGGCTGCTTAGCATGGATTTCATCACAATAATTCTCCTGGCAGAAAGAAAAGCAAACCTAAGCATTCCTTTCACCTTCAGTTTAGCAAGCAGGACATGTTTGCAGTGTAGGTGCAGAGCTTCACGTTACTTTTCCTGCATTTCTCTGCTAAACTAAGGAATAACAGAAACCAGAGCAGGTACAGGTCTCCAGTAAATCTGTCTTCTTCAGTGGAGCAGGACGGGCAGTGACATCATGGGACTAGTTTGCATAAGATGTCCAGAGAGGAGGGCGTGATTCGGCACGCGTGTCGCTTGCGCTGACAGCTCTGAAAGCTTGAAGACAAAACTGTGAGCCGTGAATACTCCTCCCCTCTCTCTCCTCTTCTTGCTGGGTCCCGAGGTGTCGACTCAGTGGGATTAGCTTGATGGAACTGGTTTGACAAGCGAGGGACCACAACCCCTGTGAATGAGCGCAGCATTCTGAACGCTCACACTGGCTGACACACTGTTGTGTTTCTGAACTCTCAGCGCTGTCTGCTCCTCTTTTCTCCCCAAAGCCACACACAGGGATGGAATGTTGGGGGAAGTTTAACAATTCGGATCACTTCAGCGACTGTATTAAGTTGTTGCACACATATTTTTTTCATGCTGCTATAGAAACTCATTTCTATTGTTTCACTGTTTTGGTTTAGACTGAGCATGATGTTACACTGAAGAGAATGATGGGCCGGGTCACTCCTCTGGTAGCACATTTATTTAGTTTAAACTGCAACAAGAAAATACAGCGGTTACAAATCTGCTCCGAGCATCTGCTGCAACAAGCTGTCCTCTAAGCACTGACGAGCTTCTTCCGCCCGCCAGAGCGTCACCCGCTGCCGCACACGGCGCTACAACAAATACACATACTCCCTACTGACATCACCGTACAACTACACAAACATACTTTCATTAACTCACTGAACTCAAATAATATATAAGTTTCGAACACATTTTAGAACACATTAAGCCGACCCACTGAGCCTACATAAGCGAGCCAAGCGCGAGCCGTTAGCCTCGCTCCTTAGCCTCGCTCCTTAGCCTATCTCCTTTAGCCTGGTGCTAACTGCGGCTCTACATCTAGTTCGGTAATGCAGCTATACTGAAGCACCTCTGTTCTTTCATTCCGTACCCATCGGAGGCTACTGGTTTTATGAGCTATGCATTCTAATACTCAGCTTACCTGCAACAAGAAAATACAGCGGTTACAAATCTGCTCCGAGCATCTGCTGCAACAAGCTGTCCTCTAAGCACTGACGAGCTTCTTCCGCCCGCCAGAGCGTCACCCGCTGCCGCACACAGCGCCCTCCGATGGTGAAATACAAACATTGTTACATCTAATAAATTCTAATGCTAGTTTCTGGCTGAGACTGATCATCACAAAAACAAAATTGGGGGGGCTACTAGTTTCGTGACTCGTGACTCACTTTCATAGTGCCACACTCTCCCCCACAAAATTAAATGTCTCCTGACATTTCTGGTTGCACAGTACATTCAACTATAAACTTGACACAGTCCCACAGCCCATGGTCTCCAGAAGGCATTACTCTCAATAACCTGAGTCTTAGTCACCTTGCAGTCCCTCTGAACCAAAGTCGGCTGACCTAAAGTGTCATAACTCAGTACAAGCGGTTTTTGACTTTGTCTATGGGGTCGCTGTCTCACAGAGTCAGTCTCACCTTTGTTGGCAGCTGAAATGTCAATCACTGCCTCACCGCTCTCTGACCTCCCAAGGTCAATGTCAGGGCAATCCTCTTCGCTCTGTAGTGGCACATCCTCTTCGCTCTGTAGTGGCACATCCTCTTCGCTCTGTAGTGGCACATCCTCTTCGCTCTGTAGTGGCACATCCTCTTCGCTCTGTAGTGGCACATCCTCTTCTTGAACGTGAAGACTTGTTTCAGGCTGGAACGGCTCCGCCAAAGGGTTGAGTGGAGTCTGCCTCCGTCTCCCTGGAACATCCCTGAAGTACCACTGGTACGTGCCGCTGTAGTCATCATCTAATGTGTCACTATTTCCTAGATGTTGCTCTACACGTGGACGTCTTAGTTTTTTCTTTGTAACAGCCGAGGCATCTTTTCGGGGCTCAACAGTCTGTGTTGATGGCTTTTCAAGTGGTAGGAAGTCGCAGGGCAGTAGGAGGTTCCTGTGAACCACCTTGTCTCTCCCTTGACCAGTTTCAGGGCAGATTCGATACACCGGGCTATCATCTGCCTTTCTCTCCATCACTTTGTAGATCTGGTTCTCCCAATAAGATTGGATCTTCGCAGGTCCACCTCTGGGAGTGAGGTTTCGGAGGAGAACTCTGTCACCAGGCTGAAGATCTCTCCCTTTCACTCTCCTATCATAGTATGCTTTCCCTCGAGCAGCTTCCTTGGTAGCCGTCTCGGAAGCTACTGTGTAAGCCTCCTGCATTCTCTTCTTCCAGCAGCTAACATAGTCATCATAGTCCACATGAGTTTCATCTTTTCTCAGATTGAAGAGCAGATCGATAGGCAGGCGAGGGGAACGTCCGAAGATGAGGTAATATGGGGCGTAGCCTGTTGCCTCGCTCTTCGTACAGTTGTACGCATGGACAACTTTAGCCAATGACTCTTTCCAATCCTCCTTCTCCTTGTCCTCCAGGGTCCGTAACATGGACAACAGGGTACGGTTGAATCTCTCCACCTGTCCATTACCCTGTGGATGGTAGGGTGTCGTATGAGAACCCTGGATACCTGAGAGTTCTTTCAACCGTGCCATGAGCTTGTTGTCAAATTCTTTACCCATGTCATGGTGAAGTCTGGTCGGGAAGCCAAACTTGAGTGCAAAGTCATTGAAGAGCTTGTCAGCGACAGTTTTAGCTGCTTTGTTCTTTGTCGGGTAAGCTTGGGCGAACCTCGTGAAGTGATCCATGACAACTAGTATATATTCGTAACCATGCTTGCACTTTTCCAGGTGGAGGAAGTCTATGGATACCAGTTGGAACGGGTACGTTGACTGGATCGAGGTCAGAGGAGCACAGGTCTGCTTACTCGGCTTCTTCTTCTTGAGACACTCGCATTCTTCCGTAACAAAGTGTTCAATGTCTTTTGCCATCTGCGGCCAGTAAAACCTGTCTCTGATCAGGTCAAGTGTTCTTTCCACTCCTAAGTGGCCCATGTCTTTATGGAGCTCTTTGAAAACCAGGGGACGATAGGCTTTAGGGACCAATAGCTGCTCTCGGTGGGCTGTTTTACGGTGCAGGATACCATGTTGGTCGACGTGAAGCTTCAACCACTGCCTGAGTAATGTAGTTACTGCAGGAACCTCAGACTTCACCTCGATCCTACTTGGTCTCCTACCCTGTGACTTGTACCAGAGCACTCTTGACAGGACCTCATCTGCTTCCTGGGCTGTGCGGATCTCGTCTGGCGTAAGAGGCTGATTGGTGTTAGAATCTTTGATCAACTTCAGAGCACTAACATGGACAACACCAATGCCTTGACACGGGTAACTCTGCTCCACCACCACAGACTCCATAGATGCGCTTATGGCTTCCTGTCCCACTTCAGCTGTACAGCTCTTCATGTAACTGTCAATGTCCAACGGCATTCGCGACAGGCCATCAGCATCTGTGTTAGTTTTGCCTGGACGGTAGCGGATGGTGAAGTTATAGCTGGCCAGCTCCGCGACCCATCTGTGACCCGTGGCATTGAGCTTTGCCGTAGTGAGCACATATGTTAGTGGGTTATTATCTGTGTACACCACAAATGATGGTGCATGGTACAGATAATCTCGGAAACGTTCACATATGGCCCACTTCATTGCCAAAAACTCTAATTTGCCAGAGTGCAGGTGGTACTTTTTCTCTGCTGGACTCAAGGTGCGGGAACCATACGCTATAACTCTCATCTTGCCTTGCTGTCGCTGGTATAAGACTGCACCTAACCCAACTTGAGATGCATCACAATGCAACACAAAGGGCTCTGTAAAGTCGGGGTACCCAAGGACAGGAGGTCTGGTAAGTGCATCTATGAGCTGGCTCAATGTCTCTTGGTGGGCGCTAGTCCATTGAATGGGTGACCGTGAAGGTAAGTGGCCTCTACTTTTCTTCACCCCCTTCCTAGTCTTGTCACCTGGGACTGAAACAGAGTTCTCAGAGGATGGAGGACTAAGCAGGCTATAGAGTGGATGGGCAATGCTGGAGAAGTTGGCGATGAAAGGCCTATAATAAGAGAGAAAACCAAGCATTTGACGTACCTCTCCGACGGTTGCAGGTGTTTTTTCCTTTAAGGCCATCACCGGGGCCAGCTCTGTTGGATCCATTGTGTAACCCTGGCCTGTAACTAGCTTGCCCAAAAACTTGACACTTCTCCTGAACAGGTCACATTTCTTTGGAGTCAGCTTAACACCATGCTCCCTGTAACGCTGGAGGACAAGGCGGATGTGCTCTAGGTGTTCTTCAAAATTGCTGCTGTGCACAAGGTTGTCGTCCAGGTACGGAAGGCAAATAGTGTCTCTGAGACCTGCCATACAATGTTCCATGCTCCTCTGGAACTCAGCGGGTGCGGAGCTCAGGCCAAAGGGAATGCGCACCCATTGGTAGAGCCCCCAGGGTGTGATGAAGGCGGTTAAGGGGCGGCTTTCCTCATCCAAAAAACCCTGGTGGTACGCCTTGCCTTGGTCTAACACTGAAAACCAGGAGCTCCCACCCAGTGCATCCAGCATGTCCTGAATTCTTGGTATTGGATGACGGTCCGGAACTGACTTGCGGTTGAGCTCTCTGAAGTCACAACAAAGCCGAAGAGTACCATCCTTCTTACGGACACACACCACAGGTGATGAGTAGGGAGACCTTGATGGTGTGATCCAGCCTTTGTTAAGTAGATCCTGCAGATACTCTTTCACTTCATTGTGAAGAGGTTTTGGGACTGACATGTAGGTTTTCTTCACAGGACTTGTGTCATGAAGGGTTATATGCATTTTCAGGGAAGGGATGCAGCCCACATCATCACGGTCGTATGCAAATGCCTCACATTCTTCCCGCAACATCATCTTCACAGCTGTTTGTTGACTTTCTGTCAAGTGCTGAAGATCCACTGGTGGATCCCATGACTTCGGTCTCTGTTGAATGTTGTCTGACTGTGTGTTATTCGGGATGTGTGACTTTAACTTTGAACTCTGTTTTTCCTCTTGTGTCCACTCATTTGCTTTTGTCTGGATGTCTGCTGCATATACAGTCTTTATTGGTTCAAGACGTCCGATCACTTTACGACTCATTAGATAAATGGTGTGGTCTGTGGTGTTAGTCACTGGGATGGGCACATATGGCACTTTTCTGTCTGGAATTTGCACCAGTACGTCACTGAACATGACGCCCTCTGGTGGTGAGTCAACCATGTCAGCTAAAAAGAGCATGTCTTGACCCAGAGCATGTGGACTAACATGTGCCCGTGCATAGACTGTGGTAACTTGGTTTGCTCTCAAAGGCACTCTCTTTACTCCAGTCCTTACCACACCTGCCTCTGAGTCTTTTTTGCTGTTCTGCACCAGTCTGACAACATTATGTGCAGTTTGTACAGTTATTTCAAATGCTTTACTTACATAGTGTGCAAGTTGTTTTCTTCCACCTTTGGTCTTTACTTCTCTTCTGTTGACAACCGCCTCAATAACATTGTAGCCGATGATGGGATCACTGGCCACGGCTGGGTCACTGGCTACCAGTATTGGCACTTGCAACTCACTGGTTGGGAAACAATCACTGTCTAGTCTAAAGCTGACTTCTATCCAGCCAGTGTAGGGGATGGTTGTGTCATTTGCAGCAAAGACTGTGAGTGTCTCATTATCTAACAGTTCTGACACAGGTCTGACAACTGTGTGGGGAAGGTGGTTCTGCCGCCAGTTTTCATTTACAATGCTGGACTGTGCCCCTGAATCCCACAATACTTTGACTGGATGGTTGTCCATAAAACAGTTAACAGTACAGCGGTTTCCCACCAGGCTTACTAACCTTGACTTGTGTTGAGGGGGTAGATAACGAACTTCAGTTACAGCTGATAAGGCAGCAACTGGCATTTCATTGGAGGATGGTTGTGGGCTTGGCTGCTCTTTATGGGACCGTGGATCCTGGACTACTGCTGGTCCCACCTCAGTAGCCCTTCCTCGTTTCCCATCAACGGTCTCGGTGCTCGGCATCCACGAGAGTAGTGGCCCTCCCGCCCACATTTGAAACAGTGCATACAATTGTCTCCTTTTCCCTCTTCTCTGCACTTCTTACAGCCTTTTTGTCTTTGTTTTGGTGCCATGGTGTGGGGACTGGTTTCCATAGCAGCCACAAACATCTCTTTCATTTCTTTGCGAAGTTCTTCTATGATCTGCTGTGGGTCTGTTTTAGTCTCTTTATTTTTAACTGTTTTCACAGCCACTGTAATGGGGGATTCTTTGGGTTTCGGGTGGCTTTGAACAGGTGTCAGGGCTGTCTGGCACGCTGTTTGGAGCTCTTGTACCTTGGGAATCTTGACTGCAGTGGACCTTCTTCGTTTCTCCAATCTTTCATTTTCTAGCTTTGAAACTTCGTTAACTTTCTCAATCAGTTCTTCATCTGTTATGGTCATATTACTTAGGAGAGGCAGCAACTGATACTTAATGGAGTCACTGAGTAGCCCAGTTTCAATGGAGCGGAGAAACTTACGCTGAATTGTGGTCCTGCTGTACAGTTCATCGGTCTCCTCATTTGCTGCTTTCCATAGAAGTTTTTCTTTGAGCTCGATAGCACGAAATACAAAATTTAGGGCAGTTTCTTTGGGTTCTTGGGAGATATTGAGAAGCTGATGGTAAAGTTCAGTGGGGCTATCGACTCTGTAGTGTCCCTTTAGTATGGTGAGCAGTTTGCTAAGGGTTAACCCACGTTTTATCTCCAACATGTCTCTTAGGGGCATTCCTGGACTGATGGCCCTAATTACTGCTTCAACTACTTCAACCTCTGAGTGTCCTTTTTCAATCCCATTTTCGATCTGGCGTACTAAACTGAGGTAGGACAGCTTATCCTTCTGCCCACTCTCTCCAATCTGCCCAGAGATTTTAAACTCCCTCCTCAATGTTACCTCCTGCAGAGTTTGTTTTGGCTCCGGTCGGGTTTTGAGTGGATAATCGGTTGCCTGGACTGAAGTGGTGCATGGAATAGTGTCCTCAAGGTCTATCTGTAGCACAGACTTTTTAAATGAGGTTTCATCTTCTGACTGACACATTACTTAGTCTCTGGATATATGTGGCTGTTTCTTTATAAAACTGTTCCACTTGATCCTCTTCTTCACTTTTCTCTATCTCATCAAACATGTCCTCTGCCAACCTGATGAGTGTCCTTTTGGTTTTACTTTGAGGCTCTCCGCTGTCCAGGCCGGAACACTTCAGTCGCCTGCAGACGTCCACGAGATGCTCTCTTTCCAACTGCCACAAGGTTGCACTCACTCGATCGCGCAGAAGCTGTGCTGCTTCCATCTTTTTTTTCTTTCTGGTTCGTCTCTTGGGAAGGGAGGTGGTTGGTGATGGTGTTGATTCACTAGCGCCACCTCCTGGCTGGCTCGCCAAAATATGTTACACTGAAGAGAATGATGGGCCGGGTCACTCCTCTGGTAGCACATTTATTTAGTTTAAACTGCAACAAGAAAATACAGCGGTTACAAATCTGCTCCGAGCATCTGCTGCAACAAGCTGTCCTCTAAGCACTGACGAGCTTCTTCCGCCCGCCAGAGCGT